>NW_027496501.1:0-175810 GCF_021521415.1 Bidens hawaiensis
CCAAAACAGGGGCGGGGGGAACTCAATGAATCTTCTATCTGTTTATAATGAAAATATTTGGATTATGAGAAAATTGATGACATTACAGAAGAAGAAAATAATCAAGTTAATGAAAGAATGAAGCTCAAAGTAAAAGGGATTGCTCTAAAAGCTGATCAATTGCAAAAGATAAATTCTCCTAAAGGAAATAAAGAGATTCTGCATATTGATGAATCTAAATTAAAAGCCAAAATAATCTTTGAGCAAAGAATGACCGAAATTCAAGACAGAGAGTTTCTGAATCAAATGTTGTCTAACAAGGAAATTGAAGAACAAAGAACAATGATGAAATGGTTTGAAGCAGAGAAGAGATCAAGAGATAAATCAAACCATGAAGATCCAAAGGATATTCCACAAGATGTAATTGAAAAATGTTTAAATGATGAAGAAATTCCAAAGGGAGTGCTTGTATCACTTCTCAAGCTGATTCAAAAGGAAGAACCAAAAATTGCTGCAAAAGAAAAACTAGACATTGTGATTGACAAGATTTCAGAGGTCTTAAATGATGAATTGACTGTCAAGAGTAATGATTCAGCAAAAGAAAATTTGAGAAAGCAAGATGAACATGCATGAAAGATAGAAATTGAAAAATTTATGTGCAAATATGGTGGAAAACCAAAATTTCTTGTGAAGAATGGGATTTCCTTCGACTCTGTGAAAATCATGACAAAGAAAGAGATCTTGAGTAACTTCAAGGTGATGAAAGGAAAACACATGAAACAGGAAAAAGCAACTGCTCAACATTTTTAATGTTAAGAACAAGGGAATGCCCAAAAATATGACTCGTCCATCAAAGATTGAGGAATATGAAGTGAAGGTACCTTGTGAAAAGTCAAAGTTTTTAGTCTTTAAACTGAACAATGCAAAGAAGATGAAAAAGACAGGATATAACTCAAAGAAATCAAAACAAACATGCTTCAAGTTGCCTGAACAGACATTTGAAGCAGCAGCCACGGACTAATGTCCTCCAGTCAATAGTAATATCATACCAGATGGACTCTTTTATGACTCTAGAGTTGAATGTCTGAATGTTCAAAAAGATGACTTTGACAACTTCATTCTAGAGCAATTAACTATGATAACAGCACTGCACTTATCCGACTATCAGAAAAGACATATGTTAGTACACGGTTTTGCGTCTCGAGTCTTTGTAATTATCGTTTAATTTAACGTAAAATATATTATTAATTAAGATAGTTCGTTAGAGGATTAGTCTAGTTCGTTAAGGATGTTTAATGAACTAGACAATAAGTTAAGTTATCTCCTGATTCGTTAAGGATGTTTAACGAATCAGGGGGATTTTCGTTATGTTTGTTTATTTAATGTATTGTAACGAAGTGGGAGGCTAGTTCGTTATGGAATGTGTAACGAACTAGACCCATCTTCCTTTATATAGAGGTTCATCCTCTGCTTACTTTAAGTTTGGAGATTAACGTATTGAACTTCTGCCCAAGTTTCCTCTCAATCAAACTTCATCTAATTAATGTATTATATTCTATATACACCTATATACAACTAATACTAATATATATATATATATATATACGTATAATCTAAAAGAGCAACAATGAACTAGATCCGTTTATTGTTAAATAAAACCTTAGACCTGAGATCAAAAGGGGTTTCTCAAGTGGTATCAGAGCTTTCGGGGATTCGATTGCTCTTGATTTATAGTTTAGTTTGTTAATTAAGGACTGTTTAGCATAATTTTGGTATTATTGTGTTTTCGGTTTGGTTTTGATCAAATTCATTGTTGAATTGATCGGATATGGATTGATTTGGATTGGATCTATGATTGGTAAGGTATTTGGAAGGATTGGTGATTTGGAATTGAAAATTGGATTGGTTTGAATCTGGATTTGGCCGAAACAGAGTATGGTTGTGGTTAAATTGGTTACAAGTTAAGGTTAATTGGTTACGGAATGGATTGATTTGGTTTCGTATTGAGATTCCGAGTAATTTGATAGTTTATTTGGAAGATTTGGTGTATTAACGAGTGATTATTACGGATTTGTGAATTGGTTTGGTATTCTTATTTTTCCAGAAATCTGGAAATTTAAGATGAAGATTTGAAGATCTTCATTTGTGCTTGAAGAGTCGTTAAATCCTCAGCTAGTTCGTTAGTGTAATTCGCTAATTCGTGATCTAGTTTGTTACATATTCTCATTCGTGTCTTCTAATTCGTGAGACACGTGTCCACTTCGTTAACTTTAATTCTAACAAGTTTTTGCCATGTGGCAATAGTTGTCAGAGTTTGTTACAACCGTTTTAACAAACTGATTCGTTATCAACTATAGTTGATTCATCACCCTGATTCGTTAATCTTGCCTTAGTGATTCGTTAAGGGAACTCAACAATTTGTTACCTTAATTCGCTAAGATTTCACTTATTTGATTCGTTACTTGATTCATTAAGGGAACCACCTGATTCGTTAACCTATTTCGTCAACCTAATTCGTTAATTTGACTTAATTCGTTGACCCAGTTCGTTATAACCTATTTCGTGTGACACTGTTCCAGATTCATTAAAACTATTCCTGATTCAATACTGTCAGCTGGTTATCTTAATTCATTTCAAATAATGTTCACAATTCGATAGAATTACTGTTCACAGTTCGTTAAAATATTTTCAAGTTTAACCCTTGAAGTTTGATTATCTTGTTATTTTTCAAAATGGTTGGTATGTACGCATTAGCTTCCCAAAATATGCTGATGCAGCAAATGTTACAACTGGACACCGAGATCGGATCATATTCCAAGTGTCCACGTTTAATGAAATTTAGCGATTTTGCTAAGTGGGAACCCCATTTCCGTGCTCATCTAGGGCCGGTTCATCCTGATTGTTCGTATTACTTTGATGAGGTATATACCGTTACGATGATGGGAGATGAGACTATCGGCTTCACACCTAAAGCCATCTCACAATACTCTCAAGAAGAAAAGAAAGCCTTGGAAATTGAAACGAAAGCATAATCTACTCTTACAATGGTGTTACCTGAAAACTTTCATCAAGTTGGTAGCATCAAGATTTGTGCTTCGTTATTCCAACATATTCGTATGAGTATTGGTAACACCGCTGAAAGCAAGAAAGTGATGTTAAAGTTTCAGTTTAGAAACTTTAATTTACTTAAAGGTGAGGCTATCGAAGAAATGACCACAAGGTTTAATGATCTGATAGCCGAAATGGACAAGATGAAGTTGGAACCTACTGAGATTGATAAGATTGATACACTCAAGAGTGCATTACCGAGTTCTTATTCCACTTTTTAATGGTATTGAAGGAAAACAACTACTTCAGTAATGAAGATCTGACGGCAACTGAATTCATACAAAAGATCGAAGCTCGTGAATACGATCTTAGATGTCAGAAATCATCCAAGGATTGCCAAGATCCGGCTTTTTATGGTGGGAGTATGCCCTTGAGTTCAACCATCTCTCTAATCACCGCACTTCTTACACAACATTCAAGTGATAATGCAACAACTATCTATAGTGATCCTCGAGCATGTTTCTACACTGCTGGAAGTTCTAGATCACCTGGTGCTTCTCGATCTACTAGTGGATCTGGTAATTCATCCACTGCAAATCCAAATCTGCTAAGGATCAAGTATCCAAATCTGTTATGTGAGGTAAGGTGCTAACTTGATAATGATAAGTGCGTAATCGTAACATTGGAGAACACAAAGGTTTGATCATGAGGGAAAAAGCCCTTAATCAAAATAGTCTTACTTCGGTCAAAACTTATCAAGGCAATCTTTGGTAAAGTAACTTCGGTCAAGGATTAATAAGATAATCTTTGGTCAAATTACTTTAGTCAATGATCAACAAGGTAACCTTTGGTCGATGAGTATATGATTATCGTGACCTCCGGCACAAAAATCCCCCGAACGGTAAAAACTATCACCCTCAAGTTTATTAATGGTAAAAGTCAGGTTACAAATGCGGTGGAGCTTATGATCGAGATTACAAAGTATGCTAGTGTAGAGAGAATGCTTGTTTTTGCTCTAGTGTGTGTGATATTACATGTGTTTTTCTACTCGATCATAGCTCGTTTAAATAAGATAACAATAATAACAACATTTCCTATCTATCCTGAAGTCTCCCACCTAGCCGCTCCATGTCCTTTGACCACGTGCCAATAGCCACCCAGTAGCGAGATAAGTGGAAGAATGAGTCTCATAGCCGTTGTTAATATTTGCACGTTCATCTTCACATGAGTTCGTCCATTAATAGCTTCATTAAGGTAGGATCCTGGATCCATGTTCCACCTATAGGATGTTCTGTGAGGATAGTTGATGCAAGTCCGTCTTAAAGTTGTCACACCTGTCTAACACATCACCATACTAAACGCAATCATTAGTAAACAAGTAATACCGAGGATCGTCGATCCTTTATATCCTGATATATATTTCAAGGATAAACTATCCATAAGACAGTTAAGGATAAAGGATCCTCAGTATAAAATTCATGGCCTAACAATTTCCCTCAAAATGGCGGGTGACAGTGGAATACAGCTGTCATTTTGAAATTCAAAATCCTGCAAAACAGAAGGTGATTAGACTTGTGTCAGGCGGTTTAATATCTACAAACCATAATTACGCGTCGCCTATATATGTGATAACTATAATATTCTTATAATCACAGATCCAAGCGTCGTTCAGGTATCCTTCTCTCTTATCGTTAATCTTCCTTCGATATGTCAACTGCTTCTACATCTTCTTCCTCTTCTTTTTTCCATCATGATGACCTTTACTCAAAAAATATCCTTCAGTCACCTTCTTCCGAAATCTGTAAATTCACAGATTCAGATATTGATGAAATCCGATCATACTTTCCAGCCGATACAGTTTTCCAACCCTTCGATTCCGCAGCTCGTAGCGACAACATTTCAAAAAACTGGGTTTGCTTTCCGGCTCAACCGTTTCTCATAGGTTATAAGTATCCTTTCCCCAATTTTACTCAAAGGTTCTTCAATTTGGCGGGAATTTTTTATATCTAGGCCACGCCAATGTTGTGGAGAGTCCTTCATACTATAGAAAGGATAATCGTAGAGGAAGGAGTCGAGTTTGGCCTAGCAGAATTAGCATATCTGTATAATCTTGTTAGCCACGGTTCCCAACGCTTTATCTTTAAATCGAAACCTCACCAAGAAAATCCCAAAAAGTGGATACCAAAGGGTAGGATCCAGGATCCTTAGGTTACCAAGATAGGATATTCTATTCTTCTGCTAATAACTTTTATCACTTGTGCAGTTGAAAATTTCGAATTGTTGGCTGATCTTCCGGGAGTTGAAGATAGAGTGAAGAGGTTTCTGTCACTGGATCCTGCAATTAGGACCTTTCAAGCAAAGTTTGTTGAAGCTTTTCAAAGATCAAACTCAGAATCAGTCATGTCAAGTAAGAATAATAACTCTCAGTATAAAAAGTATTAATAATTGAAAACTTATCTGTCAATTGCTGTTTATAGGTGCTCCGAAATCAGGAAAATCTGCTTCCAAATTTTCCCTCAAGGATATCGATTGCATGCTCACTAAGAAAAAGATCCCGAAATCAACCCCTACATCCGAGGATCGCCTGATCACAACTCGAACAAAGTCCGGATCCAAGAGAAAGAGGAGTTCAGATACGGAGAATCCCTTTGATGCCGAAAAGCAGATTCTGGACATGCTTTCTACTGTAAGGATCCTTTATCTTTGTCAATTTATACTATTCCAAGCATCTTCCCAATCTTATTCCGCTTTCATTTATAGGCCATCAATTTTTCCCGACACCACTATGAGAAGACTGTCGAAGAGCACGAAAAGACCCTCACTGCGCTGAGATCAACGACTCCTACTAAGGAGAAGGCCCTCTCGAAGATAACCAAAAAGAAAAGAGAGATAGAGGCACATGCTGCTGCCTTGGCCGTCCAGATGCAGGACGAAATCAACCGGGTTGCCGAAGAAGCAAAAGTATGGGCAGCCAAGTCAGTCCTCGAGGCCAGAATCAAAATGTTTACCGAAGCCAATGATCCATCTTTTGATAAGTCTTCATGGGAAATCAAAGAATGGAAGCAAGCTTTGATAGAGTTGGATGGAGGCGAGGATGAGACTGAAGCTATGAAGGTTGAAGCGGGCGAAGTAGGAACAAGCGGTGTGAAGGGTCTGGATGAAGCTGAAGGTGGGAACGAGGCACCGGTGGAGGCGGAAACAAACGTATGATCGGGCGATGAAGAATACAAAAGACAAGGCCCAAGCCCGTTTTACTTTGTTTTAATTGTGTTTTTATGAACAATTACTATGGTCTGTAATAAACAATAGTTTCTAGGATAAAGGATCCATGATCCTTAAGACAATTTGCGGGGGCGACAAAGGTGGAGGGATCCTCTGTTTGTGGGGATGAAGCCTTTGTTGCCCCTGTTTTTTTTTTAATTTCCCTGCACTTTATGAACTATTAGTAACTTTCACTTAACCTGGATGGATGGTCCATCTTTTCGTATGGTGAAGTCCGGGTTAAGAATTTTGGATAAGTCCTTGGGGCTTATTCTAATTAATATATAAATCTTTTGACTTTTTACTTGTTATTTATTTTCAAAAATTTTATTAGATATAATCTTAACATTGTTGATAGTTTTGCAAAATAATCTTAAGTAAAAGATTTTTAGGATAAAAGATCCTTATTAAGATCGCTTAGGATAGAATATCCTTAAAAGTTGATAAAAGTTTTAGGATAGAGTATCCTTAAAACAGGGTAAAAGTTTTTAGGATATAGTATCCTTAAAATAGGGTAAAATATCTTTAGTAGTAAAACAACTTTAAGGGAATAACCTTCTAAACTGAAATATTCAAAATTATTGCAACAAATATGATACATAAATTCATTAATAGAGATCATACCAGAAGGTCTAGATAGACCTAAGTTACCAGAAGATCCTTGAAGGAATAGCTTTAGGATCCGGGATCCTTAGATTTTTGATCTTCACAAAGAACTTAGTAAGTTTGTTGCAAATAATTCATAAGGTTAACTGGGATCAAACCCATTAAGCTGGGGACAAGCCCAAATAATATACTGGGGACAAGCCCGTGAAACTGGGGACAAGCCCGTGTAATCTGGGGACAAGCTTGTGTAATCTGGGGACAAGCCCGTGCAACTGGTGTTATACTGGGGACAAGCCCAAATACTGGGGACAAGCCCGTGTAATCTGGGGACAAGCTTGTGTAATCTGGGGACAAGCCCGTGCAACTGGTGTTATACTGGGGACAAGCCCAAATACTGGGACAAGCCCAATCTGGGGACTGGCCCAAAGATACGGATGTTAACTGGTGACATGGCCCTTGAGAAGAGGTGAAAACCCCTTAAACCTTAGGAAATGGTACGTCTACCATTATTCGTAGGATCCTCCATATAGCCGGAGACAACGAAATTGTTAGCCACTAAGCGTGTACTGGTCCCGCTGCCCCGAACTATACGTCGGAAAGCGTGCGCAACTGGCGATCGTGAGAAAGGTGAAAACCTTTAAACCTTAGGGGATATGACCATCGGGGGTCATACCCAATCGTGGGCAAGGCCAAGGGAAATAGTAAAGTACCTTATATGTAAAGGAGAGGTGGCCAACCTCTTAGACATTGAACCTCTTATTGAAATCTGCATTGTTACTTAAAACTTGGAAAAGATAAATGTTAAGAATATATTATCCTTAGAATAACAAGAATATAAAATAGATAAGTAATCAGATAGATATTACCGATTTTAGTATCCTTGATTCTTTAAGGATAATATATCCTCTCAGGATACTGGATCCTGATTAGAAAAAAGTACTTCTTTAGGTGGATAGCATTCCATGCTCTTGGTAGTCTATTGCCTTCCATTGTGAGCAAATGATATGCCCCCTTTCCTGCTTCCGACTCAATCTGATAAGGTCCTTCCCATTTGGGCGCTAGCTTCCCATCAGCCGGATTTGTTGTGTTTTGGAAGGCTTTCCTTAACACTAGATCTCCTTCTTGAAATCTTCTGATTCTGATATTTTTGTTGTATGCCCCAGCTACCCTTTGTTGATAAGCTGCCATTCTGATCTTTGCTAGGTCTCTGAGTTCTTCTATAGTATCCAAGTCTTCAATAAGTATTTCTTCATTGGCTTCAGGATCACGGATGCTCGTTCTCGCAGTAGGAACCACCATTTCTGTGGGAATTACTGCTTCGGATCCAAACACCAATGAAAAATGTGTTTGGCCTGTTGCATTCTTTGGAGTTGTCCTGTCTGCCAAAAGAACATAAGGAAGTTCTTTAGCCCATTTTCCCTTCTTGGATCCCAGCTTATTCTTTTGATTGTTGATGATGATCTTGTTGCTAGACTCGGGTTGACCATTGGCTTGGGGATGAACCGGAGTGGAAGTAATAATTTTGATGTCCCAACTATCACAAAAGTTAGTGGTTCTATTCCCGATAAACTGGGAACCATTGTCACAAACAATTTCATCAGGAATACCAAATCTAGTTATAATATTTCGTTTAATAAAAGATATTACTTCCCTTTCTCGGACTTGTACAAATGCTTCTGCCTCAATCTATTTGGAGAAGTAGTCAGTCATAGCAAGCATAAAGACTTTTCCACTGGGTGCTTTTGGTAGCTTGTCTACAATATCCATACCCCATTTCATGAAAGGCCATGAAGAGGATATAGGATATAAAGGCTCCGCTGGCTGATGAAGGATGTTTGCATGTCTTTGACAAGCATCACATTTTCTTGAATACTCCACTGCATCCTTCTTCATTGTAGGCCAGAAGTATCCAGTTCTAAGTATTCTAGAAAATAATGCTCTTCCACCTGTGTGATTGCCGCAGTCTCCTTCATGAAAATCCTTGAGTACTTCTTTGATCTCAGGATCCTCGATGCACCTCAAGTATGGACCTGCAAGAGATTTTCTATATAGTATATCATCTAATAAAATGTACTGTGATACCTTGAGTTTGAAGGATCTGGGATTCTCTGTTGTCGGAATTTCTCCTGTTTGGATGTACTTTTTGATCGGGAGGATCCAGGATCCTTGATTGTCCGAAGATAATGGATCCCAAAGTACAATCTGCTTATCATTGTTATTTCCCCAACTTCTTGTTCTCCTATTGCTGGCGAGAGTATGTGAATAATTGGGATCTTCGTATCTTCTAGAATTTTCAAAGATGAGGCTAGATATGCCAAAGCGTCTGCCCGGACATTTTCTTCTATTGGTACCTGTACAATGCTAAATAATTCGAAGGATTTTTCTAATTTCTTAACAACATCTAGGTATCTGATTAGTTTTTCTCCTTTAACAGCATATGAGACATTAAAGTGGTTAGTAATCAATAATGAATCTATATATACTTGAAAATACCTGATCCTCATGCACTTAGCTAGTTGCAAACCTGCGATCAAAGCCTCATATTCAGCTTCATTGTTTGTTGCTTGAAACTCATAGGCTATAGACTGGGGTAATATGTCCCCCTGTGGCGATTTCAGTAGGATCCCTAATCCTGTTCCTCTTACGTTGGAAGCACCATCGGTGAATAGTATCCAAGGATCCTTGGTCTTTTCCAATTGTTGGACTTCCAAGTCAGCTTCTTTTTGTAGATCGCTAGTGAAATCAGCCACAAAGTCCGCTAGTGCTTGAGACTTGATTGATGTTCTTGGCTCATATTGGATATCATATGCACTTAACTTCACTGCCCATTTGCCATTCAACCTGATAACTCTGGTTTTCTAAGAACATTCTTCACGGGATAATTAGTTCTCAAAATAATAGGATGAGTTTCAAAATAATGTCTTAATTTAGTGGATGCCATAATAAGTGCAAGAATTAACTTTTCTAGATGAGAATACCTGGCTTCCGCATCTAGAAGACTTTTACTTACATAGTAAACATGATGCTGTTCACCTTCATGATCCTTCACCAAGACGGCACTTACTGCGTTTCCTGAGACGGCTAAATACAGGTATAAGGATTCTCCATCCACAGGGTTCATTAGGGCTGGAGCTGAGGATAAGTAATCCTTCAAGGCTGTAAGCGCAGCCCCATGCCTTTCTGTCCATTCAAACTTTTTATTCTTCCTAAGAATGTCGTAGAAGTCCTTGCACTTCTCGGAGGATCTTGAGAAGAACCTATTGAGGGCAGATATTCTTCCTGTGAGCCTTTGGAAATCCTTTGTGTTTGTACGAGATTTAAAATTGAGGATGGCTTTAATCTGCTCGGGGCTTGCTTCAATTCCTCTCTTTGTCACCATATATTCCAGAAATTTTCCAGCCTTAACACGAAAGTGGCATTTTGATGGATTCAATTTCATGTTATATTGGTCGAGGATGTTGAATGCTTCCTCGAGGTCTCTAAGGTGATCCTCAACTTTCTTTGATTTTACCACCATATCATCTATGTAGACCTCTATAGTCTTACCCAACTGATCCTTGAACATCATGTTGACTAATCTTTGGTATGTTGCCCCTACATTTCTTAGTCCAAACAGCATAGCAGTATAACAGTATATGCCGGTAGGAGTCATGAATACTATATCCTCTTGATCAGATGGTTCCATCTGAATTTGTTGAAATCAGAGGAAGCATCCATAAAGGTAAGCATTTCATGTCATGCCGTTGCATCCACCATGGAGTCTATATGTGGTAAAGGGAAAGGATCCTTGGGACATGCTTTTTAAATCTGTAAAATCAACGCATACCCTCCACCTTCCATTCTTTTTTGAAACTATAACCACATTAGCTAACCATCGAGGATACATAACCTCTCTGATCATACCGGCCTTAAGAAGTTTTTCGACTTCTTCTTGTATGATCTTGTTCCTCTCAAGAGCGAATTTCCTTCGCTTCTGATGGACGGGGTTCAACAGATAAATCAAGGCCGAGTTTATGAGTGATTACCTCTTTTGAAATACCTGTCATGTCCGAGTGCTTGAAGGCAAAAGTAGATCATCTTTGCCCTAAGAAGGATATCATATCCTCCTTAATCTTACTGGGGATATGGGATCCTAGGAACACCTTTATTTCTGGATCCTCGGGGTCCAATGTTACTTCTTTAAGGTCTTTCTCCCGAGCTTCCAGCACGTCCCTAGGATGTTGTTGTAATTGCTATGCTATGGTTGGCTTGGCTGTTGGCTTCATTGATGATGAATAATAGTTCTTGGCCTCCGCTTGGTCACCTACTATCTTTACAACTCCCCAAGGAGTAGGTAGCTTGATGCATTGGTGATAAGTCGAGGCTACAGCCTTCATTCCATGGAGCCACAGCCTACCTAGAATAACATTGCAACAGGAAAGGTTATCTATAACACAAAATTTTTGGTATGAATTTAACCCTTCGATGTAAATTGGGAGGTTGATGTCCCCCAGTGTCTTCTTGGTTTCGCCACTGAAACCAACTAGCGTCGAAGTTCTAGGAATGATTTCTAAATTCGGGATGTTCATTTTCTTAAGGACATCATGTTGGATAATGTTTACTGAGCTGCCACCGTCTACTAGGATCCTGCGGATATAATGGTTAGAGATAAATAAAGTAATAATCAAACCGTCATGATGAGGATCTTGTATGTTCATTTTGTCTTCCTCATCAAAGAAGATTCTCTTGTCTGTTTTTAGGGTGGTTGACACTATTGGTTGATCTCCGTTATCCATCTTTATCTCTTTGGCGAGTCTTTTTGCTGCAGAGAAAGAAGTTCCACATATGTCTGAACCACCTGAAATGAAATTGACCGTCTGCACATCCATCTTGTTCCGGTGAGGATCCTGGATCCCTGAATTGAAGAAGATTCTTTGATCAGTCACTCGAGTAGTGGGAATGAGCGGTCTTCTCTTGTCGTCCAGTTCGAATTCTACTACGGGATCTTCTCTTATGGCACAAGAATCTTGAAATAATTCGTAGTCTCTGAAGACAAAGTTGATCACACGAGCATCTGGTGGTGGCGGTGTTGCTTTCTGTGGAAGGTCTTCAGGATCCTGGATCTTGGATTTCTTCCTTCCCAAGAGTTCTTTAAAGTGACCCTTGCTCAGGAGGTAACCAATTTCCATTCTTAAGCCGATGCATTCGTTTGTTGCGTGGCCAAAATCTTCGTGGAAAGCGCACCACTTAGACTTGTCCTTGAAGCCGACAACCTTCTCATTTTTTCGGGGCCACCTTGCTTTTTCTCCCAAATCCTTCATGGCACAGATCAAGCCATAGTCTTCATCGTCATCTCCTTATTCAACTGCCCGCACGTTGTGATTATTGGGCTTGGAGTACGGCTTTGAATTGTTGTTCCTATTCCAGGATCCTTTATTTTTCTCGGGAGTTTCTTGTTTCATTTGTCCTCCAAGACAATCCTTGATCCTTTTGTCTTTTTCCAATCGGATGTATCTTAAGGCCCTGTTTCTGACTTCGTCTAATGTCCTATATGGAGTCATCACTAAATCATCATAAAAGGGGGAGCTCTTCTGAATTCCCATCTTGAATGCTTCAACAGCAGTAGTCATGTCAAGGTTTGGGATTTATAGAGCGTCCTTGCCGAATCTGGTGACGAAATCCCTAAGGGATTCATCACTAGGTTGGATAACACGGTATTAATCACTGGTTAACCTCTCAAATTTCCGTCTACAGGAAAATTGAGTGTTAAACAAGTTAACTAAGTGAGAGAAAGAAGTAATTGAAAAGGGAGGAAGACTTAGAAGCCATTTTAGAGCGGCTCCCGTTAGTGTGGATCCAAAGCCCTTACATAGGCAAGCTTCTTTGAGTGTCTCCGGAATAGGATTGATCTCCATCCTTTCCCTATACTGTGCTACATGTTCTTCAGGATCAGTGGTCCCGTCGTAAGTCTTCATATTCGGAGTCTGGAACCGCTTAGGGGATTTCAGCATCATAGATAGGTGGAGCGAATCTGGATACTCTGTGGCTTCCCTCAGGTATCTCAGGAATTGGTCTTATGACCCCGGGAACACTGGAAATCATATCCTTGAGCTTCTGCAGCTCCTTGGCCATAGCTTGGTTGATACATGCATCCTGCATGGAACCACGGTTAGCCTCTAAGGATAAAGGATCGTACAAGTTACCTCTTTGCTGAGTGAGGGTTGGCGTCTCGGATGAGTAGATGGGATAGGAGGAGTCTGCGATAAGAGTTGGTCATCCAGAGGCTATAGTCTGCATGGGGATTATGTCCCCTTCATGGACTTCGGAGGTTCGTTGATGTTGGACGCCCGAGGATCCTTGATTCGTAAAGAAGGATTCTTGATTCGTGATGAAGGATCCTTGAGGTTGGGTACCATAGGATCCTTGTGGAAGGATGACCGATCCTTGCCGATAATATGAGGATCCTTGATTCTGCTGACCCATGGATCCCTGTTGAAGGATAGATGATCCTGGCTGAAATACGAGGATCCTTGAGTCTGTTGACCCATGGACTCCTATTGAAGGATAGATGATCCTTTAGAGAACTGAGCCATGGATTCTGGACTGGTGAAATCCAGCATCCTTGGCATCAGGGGGGTGAGATCCTCTGCTGGCCTCTTGTTTTTCTTGAGATCCTTGTAGGTTCCTGGACGGATCGTACACGGGATGTCGCTAACAACGCAGGTGCGGAATCCCTGCGTAGGTAGATACGAGTGTAGAGTATGTAGAGATCGAACACACAAGCAATAAACCAAACACGTTATATTGATAACAAACACGTGACCCGAGGTCACTATTACAGACAATGACACGTAACACACGAAGTGAACAGCTGAAACGAAAACCCTAAACGACCCACATTAACTGTTTCGGCTGAAACAGTATATAAACATGACAACTTCGCCATAGGCGAAGTTGTCAATAACTTCGCTGATTCAACAAGTTCGCCAGAGCGAACTTGTTGACAACTTCGCGTGTTACAAATATAAACATAATCAAAACATAATTGCATTACAGACTCGATTACAAATGCTAGACTATGAACTACTGACACACATGTACCAACAGACTCCCCCTTGGCAGTAGCTTCATATCTTGATCTTCAAATCTTGAGTCTTGTAATCTTGCATCTCTACGCGTTGTTGGTGCATGTTTTGTGGCCGTCGCTTGGCGAATAGTTTAGAATGTTTATGTTGTATGCTGTACACCTAGGTAGTGGTTCACGCTGAAAGTGATCCATTTGAAAGAGCATTTTCAAATGGATGCTCATTCGATCGAATGAGTTTCTGATTCGATCGAATGAGTCTGCCATTCGATCGAATAGGACTCATTCGATCGAATGAGTCCTGACCGAATGGCAGCGGGTATAAATACCAGCTTTCAGGCGTGAACAGGAAAGAGTTTGAGGATTTTTCGTGCCCGGAGCCCAGGTGCTGTCCGGATGAGGGGGGAGGCCATGCTCGACCTCCCCCTGCCATAGATCGTGATTTCAGTGTTTAAACAAGCATGTAATCTTTCGTTTTTTATCAATGAAATCGTTTGTTTCGTGTTTGTTTCTATCCGTCTTTGGTCTTCAAACCTTCCGTCTCGAACGCGCTCGGATCGTCTCGGTCCCGGGCTGAACCAACACGCGTGCGCCCCTTCTCTAACACATACCGACACCACCCGTTGATATTTCCTAGCTTGATCCTTCCAAGCAGGAATGTAGAAGATCTTCTTCTCGTTGAGCACTTTCAGATCAGCCTGCGATAGATTAACAAGATGCATCGGGTCGTAAACCCTAAGCACTTCTTGTTCATCCTCATCTTCCATAACCGCCTCAGCTGTCTCACAATCCACGTACCACCATTTTAGATCTTTGAGCACGTCCTTGGGCATGAACTTCATCGGTACTTCTTTAATGCACCGGATCGGTTTGTATTTCATGACCATCCAAGGTTTTCCATCAACTCTCAGACCTCTATCCTTGTCTTCGACAAGTTTCCCCTTTTGTGGTTTCAGTAGCTCAAACTTTTTCTCTTTAACGCACTCTTTCCACACGATCTTCGCAATGATTCTAGCCATGTTGTCTTCACTTCTGTTTATCAATCCCAATCTGGCTAAATCTTTTACTTCACATTCTGGCAGTGTGTTTAGAGATATCAACTTTCTCTGGAAGTACTGAATGCCATCGTATCTCTTGATCACGAAGAGCCGCAGCTGCTCGTCGTATAACCAGCAGATAATACCTTTCTTGGCTTCCGCGTATCCCTTAATATTGTAACTTTTTCTGAACATCTTAGGGACCGACGGCTTCTTCGTCTTTACGAACCAGTGGGCACAACCCTCCTTCCATTTCGGTTGTTCCTCCCACTCAGCATCTTCCTCCGCGTTCTCATCACCCAACTCTGGTCTCTCAACCTCCGGAATCTCGTGTTCCACGGAGTCATCAACAATCTCCCCTTCCTCTAACACGTTTTCAACCGTAATCTGCTCTCCAATCCTCTCGATCTCATCAACTGGCAGCACATCATCTTCAATCATAAACTCATCATCCTCCTCATCCAACTCTTTCAATGCGTCGATAACATCTTCAACATCAGCATCATCATCAACCGCTACCACGTCGTCACCAGCTGCATTTGTAGACTCCCCCTCAGCTGTGGAAGCCCCAAGAGCCTGAGAGGTTCTTGGCAGCTCACCACCTGCACCTTCCGGTGCATTGGGATCATCGTCATGATCTTCTCTCCGTTTCGTCCTCAACTCATCTCCCCTACAAGTCTTCTCCCCCTGAGATGCCAAGAATGCCTTGAAGGCATCTATAACTTTACCGTGTTCAACCAGGAGGGCTGCTTGTAGTTGATTGGATTCCACTAGGCTTTGAATGGTCTTTGTCTGATCAGCAACAATCCGCTCTAGTGATGTAATCCTCTCGGAATCTGAAGTAGGCGTTGGAGTTGGCGGGACATCAGCAGCAGAAGTGACCGCAGGTGGTACACTTGGTAACCCTGCAGTAGTAGTGATGGTCGACTCAACAAATCGTGCAACTACCACCGGTGGATTAAGCGGTTGGGGTGGTAGAGACACAATTGCTGGGGCCGACGTCTCGACAGCAGTAACCTGTGCTGTGGAAGGAATAAGAGACATACCAGACAAGGCAGGTGGAGCAAAACGTACCAGCCTCGAAGATTCTCCAGCTCCGGAACCCATACCTGTCCGTTCTCTTCGTGAACGTCTGAGCACAATCTGCACTGCCTCCTCTTCATCAACTTCGTCCTCATCCTCGTCTACAGTTCTCGGCCTCTTTCCCGTAGTTCTCTCCCGAGACACCATAAGTCGTCTCGCTTCAGCAAACGTTTCGTCTAGATCGGAGTCAGCTACCGAAGTAACTGCTCTAGTAACATCCATAAACTGAGGACCCGAGACATCCATATCAAACAAACCATGTCCGCCAAAGGCAGCATCAAGATCAACGTCTTCAGCAGTAGACACAGCAGGAGATACCGCAGCTGGCACAGCAGCAGAGGCAACAGTAGATACAACAGGCGCAGCTGATACAGCATGTGGTGCTGCCGCCTGATGTGGTTGCGGGTCTCTGAACTCGTCCCCTCCTGCAGGAACATACTCCGGGTTGATGAGATATCCGAATAATGGAGTATGCCTGGGACGCAGCTCAGGCTTGCTACGAGTGATCGAAGTGCGGCACTGAGCAAAGATACGTTTCGTCATGCATTCGACGTATCTAATCGGGCGTCTCTGCGGTAGCGACGGAGCGACATGATTCAAAATCATCTGTAAGAAACGAGGATACATAGTGAATCGCTCGCGCGCCACAGCCCTTCTCTGACGATCGATCTCGTAGAATATCAGCTGACTAAAAGAATATCGGCGGTTGTAAGTCAGCGCTATCATGGCTGACTGCATCGTCGCGCCCATCCCATCTGTTCCTGCCTTCCTGCCGGACATGCATACAATCAATACATGCATCAGGAAGCGCCATTGATCCAGCAAAAACCCTTTCCTCCTCTGCGAGTCCCCCAGCGGACCCGAATAACCCATCCTCAAATAAGCTCCATCACGGAAAGGAGCTACGAACTCCGTTGGGTCATTTCTTGTTTCTTCACCGAACTGCAGAGCCAACCGTATATCTTCCGAGGAAAACTGTATGTCATGACCATTTACGGTTGCTCGCATCACCGGAGGCTCAGGCCTGCAATCATAGTACACTGTCTGCCAAAAGTCTTCAATGTTAGGCAGAGAAATGGGCAGTGTATTTGTGATCGCATGAAAGACTCTTGATCGCTGGAAAAATGTGATTATCTCCCTGTAGTCTTCTATGCCTCTTGCGTCTGGATCTAAAATGATGTACTGGTTATGGGCCGGAAAGAATTGTCGTTGATCATCACCGTCATCACCACCAGCACCTCCAACAGCAGCCATATCTGTACAAAACAAAACAAGTTAGACAATGTGTAAGCAACTCACAAGTTCGCAATTTACCACGAGCGAAGTTGTGATTAAACCTGTACAGGCGAACTTATAGGTGAGGCGAAGTTGGGAACAACTTAGCTTTATCTGTAAGTTCGTCTAAAAACTGTTAAGTAAATTGGTATAGGCGAAGTTGATGATAACTTCGCCTTATCACAACATCGCCTTAGGCGAACTTGAGTTCAAGGCGAAGTTACGGATAACTTCGACACAGGCGAAATTAAGCTTCAGGCGAAGTTGCGGATAACTTCGCCTTAACCATAACTTCGCCTGAATCTGAAACGGCGACTGTTCAGATTCAATCGGCCAAGATCCGATGTTTTCGAACAAATTTGACGATCCAGGAGTAACGAACAACACATAATAATGGTGTTAAGACGTAAAGCTCGTCAATGAACACGTAATACACGGTTGAAAAACTAGGTTTTGAAGGTTCGACGACCCGAGGTCTCGAACCGGGTAAAACTATAACGAACGAGTAAGTTTGGGAACGATATTGACCACACATACCGTCAATAAACACTAGAAACTGGAAACAAAGATCGAAATCGAAAAGTAAACAAGATCGCTGGATAATTTGGTTTTTGATTATTATGTTCGCCGGAATTTTGAAATATATGGTACTGTTCCAGATTTAAAAGTCCTTATATAGGGCAGATTCTGTTCAGGCGAAGTTACGCTTAACTTCGCCTAGGCGAAGTTAAGCACAACTTCGCCGAATTCAACAACTTCGCCCGTAATTTCAAAATCAACTCTTTAAGTTTGAAGAAACTAGCACTTAACATTAGAAGCTTCCAAAAAGAGTTAAACAAATATGATCATGTCCAAGTAACCAGTTATACAATAATACAACTACAAAAATAGAAAAACTTATAAAAATTTAACGAAATAAGGGATCAAATTTCAGTCTAGTCAGGGACCACTACGTTTTTAGAAAATATCCTAACAGGAATCATACTAACTACGTGACTGTCACTTGGATCCGTGTTTAGCTGTATTATGACATAGAGAAACAGGTTGTAAGCATGTAAATAACTTAAATGGTTTTCATCGTTTCTGTGATACGGATTAAGGTTCAGTTAAGCTCACAATTTTAAGTGGGCAACAACTCAGAGATAATGATGTCTTCTATCTATTCTCAAAGCGTATTTGGCTATACCCAAGTCACCCCGAATTGACTTCGACCCATAGTGTCTGATTAACTTGTATATACTCGTTGTCTGCTTCCCGTTCTCTTCTTACTCCAGAATTGAGAAGTCTTGATTGTTACTATGTCTCATAAGTACTAAAAAAATATACATGTATAATTTTTTTTTTTTTTTTTTTTTTTTTTTAAACCAAACATTCTTATTGACTTCGGAGTACTAAACCACTGCAAGTCCCGAATCTGGATCACTGCAGTGTCTTGAAATGCTTTCTTCACGGGAATCAGAACACTCACGGGCTCGTGTATGACTGGGTAGTTGCTTTTCTGCCTATCCTTCGAAAAGATATGTATGAAGACATACAAAACTCTTAAAGAGTTTCCACGTAAATTCGAGTAGTTTAAGTTAGTATCACATACACTTTTACGCACCATAAAAATTACCATGACATACAATGACTGTTCTAAAGCCTTTTAAGCCTAATAACTTCACTAGTTAAGCAGACACAATCAGTATATATATCATTTTCCAAGGTTGGATCAATTTTCTGTTAAACACAGCAAAGAACTTCTTACGAAGTATTAGACTTGAAAAGTAATTTCATTTCCCAATAAAATTTTGATTTCAATCGCCCCGATCACGTCAAAGTCTTCAGGTAAACGGCAATCCTGAAGATCCAATGGATCAACTGGACCGACCACATACAAGTATGTGTCCTTCTTACTAAGAATGACCGACTAATTTTCAGCAACTGAAGAACACACGTCATAACTGCCCCAGTCACTTTCAGTCTTCCGGTTAATGGCTAACCTCATTCTCTAAGTCGAAACGAGGACCAAAACATATCCGAGGATATGTCCATCAAACTGAGGTAACCGACTAATTTTAAGCAATAATGACACAATTTTTTTTTTTTTTTTTTTTTAAATAAACACAAAGGCATGGTTACTCGGGATTGATCATCCCGTTCAGCTCAATTAGGTTTTGAAATCTGGATTTATCAAACGCTTTTGTAAACAAGTCAGCAAAATTTTCAAGTGTATCAACTTTTTCGATCTTGATCAGTTTCTTCTCAGCACAATCCCGTATGAAGTGATGACGAATGTCAATATGCTTAGTTTTACTGTGCTTCACGGGATTGTTAATTACTGAGATGGCGGCAGTGTTATCAATTAAAATAGGAGTGAGTAAGAAATTCAGACCATAGTCGCGTAATTGTTGCTGAATCCACAAAACCTGAGAGCAGCAGTTGGATGCTGCCATGTATTCAGCTTCGCATGTTGAAATTGCAACTGATGTCTGTTTCTTGCACTGCCAGGAAACTAATCTTCCTACAAGAAACTGATAGCCTCCTGTTGTTGACTTCCGACTCTGATTGCATCCCCCATAATCAGAATCTGTATATGCCACCAGTTCAACGTCTCCTCCCTTTGGGTACCACAACCCTAGTTTCGGCTTGCCTCTGAGATAACGCAAAATCCTCTTCACACCTTTCATGTGAGATTCCTTTGGGTTTGCCTGAAAACGAGCACAAAGACAAACAGCAAACATTATATCAGGCCTAGAAGCAGTTAAATACATTAAAGAACCTATTATCGCCCGATACAGAGTTGGGTCCACATCTGCGTCACCATCTGATTCAGCACCCAATTTGTGATTGACGCAGATTGGAGTATCATATGGAGAACTGTCCTCCATCTTGAATCTTTTCAGCACATCATGAACGTACTTCGTTTGATGAATGAACATCCCGTCCTTCTTCTGATCAACCTGCAATCCTAGAAAGAAAGTTAGTTCACCCATAGCACTCATCTCGAATCGTTTCTTCATGACAGCCTCAAAATCCTGACACATGGATACTCTTGATGCAGCAAAAATGATATCATCCACGTAGACTTGAACCAGTAGGAAGTCACATCCTTCTCTCTTCACAAACAACGTACTGTCAATCAATCCCCTTTCAAAACCATTTTCCAGCAAGTAGTCCGATAACGTTGAATACCAGGCACGAGGTGCCTGATGTAACCCATATAACGCCTTGCTCAACCTGTATACGTGATCAGGAAAGTCTGGGTCAGGAAAACCCGGAGGTTGCTCAACATACACAACCTCATCAACTTTCCCGTTTAGAAACGCGCTCTTCACATCCAACTGAAATACCTTCATCTTTTTAAATGCAGCAAACGCCAAAAACAATTGAATCGCTTCTAACCGGGCAACAGGAGCGAACACCTCATTGTAATCAATACCCTCTTGCTGATTAAAACCTTTAACAACCAGCCTCGCCTTATTTCTTACGATAATTCCCTTATCATCTCTCTTACACTTGAACACCCATTTTGTGCCTATAGCGTGCACATTCCTTGGTTTTTCAACCAAAGTCCAAACTTCCATTTTCTCGAACTGAGCCAACTCTTCTTGCATGGCTTCGACCCACGAGCTGTCCTTTAAAGCCATTTGATAATTCTTTGGTTCAATTTGGCTTATAAAGCAGGAGTACAAACATTCGTTCAGTATACCCGTTTCCTTAATGCTTGTATAAACACAGGTGTGCTCATTCAAGCTACTTCTGGTTTGTACACTGGAGGACACATCACCTATAATATTCTCCAATGGGTGATCTTTGTGAATTCTCGTGGTCGGAACAGCACCAACATGCAAATTATCTTCCAAATTTGAAGAGATCTCATCTATGGTTGTTTCTGGCTGAGAGTGAAAAGGATTAATAAATTCTTCTTCAGTTGAGGCCGCAGGGGTATCGATAGGGTTTGATGTGGAAGGTTGAGATTTCTCAAACATCTGATGTTGCAATAGATTCTCTTCCTCATCAAGTATCATCTTCGTCACAGCTCTTTCGTCTTCTTCAGAAATTTCCAAATCAGGTACGTTAAACGACTTAAAAAGTTTAACATAGTCGAAAAGCTCAGCAGGTCCATTGCTTGGTTTTGGCGGTTGGTAACTAGTAATGTCGGTGTTACAAACCACCTCCACCTTGCAAGTCGACGTATTGAAGACCCGTCTGTTGGGAGTCCCAACAACATAACCGACTAGGATTCCCTCATCGGCTACTTCACCAAATTTCGAATTAGTCTTCAAAATCGAACAAGGAGACCCAAATGGTTCAAGACCGCACAAGTTGGGCTTCCTTCCTTGCATAAGCTCGTAACAAGTTTTTCCAAGTCTCTTAACGGTTAACACCCTATTCAGAACATAGCAGGCTGTAGCAACTGCTTCAGCCCAGAACATCACAGGAAGCTTCGAGTCTGCCAGCATAGTTCTGGCTCCTTCAATTAACGTTCGGTTCTTCCTTTCAGCCACTCCATTCTGTTGTGGAGTATACGGAGCGCTGTATTGATGTTCAATTCCCTTCTGAAGACAGAAGATTTCCATTTCAAAGTTCTTGAACTCTGTCCCATTGTCGCTTCTGATGTATTTAACTGATTTACTCATGACGTTCTCAACTTTTGTAATTAGATTCTTCACCATCTGAGTTGTCTCGTCTTTTGTTTTCAGAAAATATACCCACGAGTATCGCGAGTAGTCATCAGTTATCACCAAGCAGTAAGAAGTACCACCTAGACTTTTTACATTCACTGGACCGAAGAGATCCATATGAAGTAGTTCTAGAGTACCGGCAATAGAATTAATCTTCTTGGTGAGATGGGATTTCTTGTGTTGCTTTCCCTTCTTGCATGCTATACATTTGTCTTCAAAGTTAAAACTTTTTAAGGGAACGCCCATCACAAGCCCATTCTTGACAATGAAGTTCATCTTCCGAAGATGAATATGTCCCATTCTCCTGTGCCATAATTCTGATTCTGATTCGCTTGCTTTTGTCATTAAACAGGATTCTCCGGTGGCCATTTCAGTAGACCTCATGTCCATCACATATGTATTCGTTTCACGTGGAGCTTTCATTACTATCCATTCGTCTGGTATCTGAAAACCAGGCTTCAATACTATCGCTTCATTCTTCGTGAAATGGACAGTGTAATCTTTATCACAAATCTGCGACACACTCAGCAGATTGTGCTTTAACTCCTCCACAAAGTTTACATTCTCAAGTGTCATTATCCCATTCGACACTGTTCCTCTACCGGTAATCCTTCCTCCGCTCTCACCAGCAAAACTAACTCTTGCTCCCTGAACAGGTTTTAAGTCTTGCAACAAGTGTTTGTTGCCTGTCATGTGCCGGGAATAGCCGCTATCTACAATCCAAAGATTGTTGGCAGCCCTGTTCAACTGTTCCTGCACAATAAAACAAAGAGTTAGAATCTTGGGACCCAAGACCAATTGGTTTTGGATCGATACGTCCCGTACCCTGGCTTTCTCAAGTTAGCATCAGGATAATTTCTGTAAGTCCTGTTAGGGAATCTCCTTGCAGATTGAGTGTAATGCCTTCCAAACCTATGAGAGTTGAAAGTATTATATCTTGTGGTTTGGTTGAAAAACTGAGGTTTGTTTTTATAAAAACTTGAATTAGTTACATTTTGGCACTTTGAAAAGTTTTCATTTTTAGCAGTAACAAAATGACGCTTATCCTCAGTTGTATTTGGCCTCACACCTCTAAATCTCGGCTTCAGAGGGCAGTCTGCAACTAAATGCCCTAATTTGTTACATCTAAAGCAACACCGACTCTCCATTTTCTTGTCAAATGTTGGTTTGGATGTAGAGGCAGTGTTACCATCCGTTCGTCTCACATAAGGTGGGACGTACGGATTGAGTGGAGCACTCTTTTTAGAAATTTTATTTTTATCTCCACCGGTGGGTAACCCTACCTTCTCTTTTGTCTGACCAGATTCGGACAACTTATCCGAATCCGATGAGACTGGACTCGAAACAGAAATATTCACACTAGAAACAGGCGAACTCGTTTCGCCACAGCTAACACTTGGTTCTATATTTGTAACCTTGATGGGAGTTGTCTGAGTAACCTCGAAATCAACAGATTTCTGAACACTCGGATTATAAGTATAGTTGTGGTTAAAGGGTGGTGGAACTTCGTGATAACCGATTCCTCCCCTCTTTGCAGAGGTACCTTGATCACTCACGAGGTGATCAAGGATGGCCGAGGAATTCCTGAACTGCTCAAGTTTGCGGTTCAGTTCCACCACCTTCACCTGGTGGTCAGCAATCTGTTTATCCCGATCAGCAATCACTTTAGTTTTTTCTTCTAAAACTTCATAACTAAGATCAATTATTTCAATTTTCTCAGCAAGTTTAGTTTTTAAGCTTTGAATGTCTTTTTCACATGCTTTTATTTTAATTTTATAACTTGTTTCTCTTGCTTTCGTAAAATGGTGATCTTCTTTAATAGTTTTAAAATCAGCATCTAAACGGACGTACTGATCAGTCATTGTTGTTAGTTGCTCAGACAAATTTTCACAATTAGTACAAATATTCTTATTACTTACCTCGGAGCGAGTGTCCTTGTCATCTGCCATGAAAGCTGTTTCTTCTTCAGTAGCTTTCTCATTTCCATCAACCTTCTCACATTCTTTAACTTCAGCCTCAGCCATGTTCGCTTGCTCACCAGAACCACTTGAATGCGGGTTCCAGTTGTACTCACCTGCTTCTCTGGTCAACATGGCGTTAATCTCTCTGTTAACTCCAGAGTGTTGTGTAGGCCGACCTTGTCCTCGTTCAACCCTCTCATTTCTGCATTCCTTGGCAAAGTGCCCGTACTGTTGACAATTATAGCACCTTACCTTGGATTTGTCAAACCCGGGCCTACCACCAACAAACTTTCTCCCAGTTTTGTTCATAAACCGTTTTACACGCCTCACAATCATTGCCATTTGCCATTGCAAATCCATCTCCTCCAGATCATCAGCATCGATCTGGTCGTAGTCCTCATCCAGTACAGCAGGGTCCACAATCTTCCCCTGGATGTAGTTTTCGTAGGAAGCAATAAATGATGCATAGACTGCAAACTGCTCTTCAGCAGATTTTACACTCATAGGCATCTTGGAATAATTATTGCTTGAGGCATTTGCAGAAAAACCACTTGAGGATGCATGAGGCTTTGAAGTACTTGATCCTCCAGCAACGAAACAGACATCACCGTTCATGTTCACAGAAACGTTTCCTTCATGAGAAGAGTCAGGACCTGACTCCCCTTTCGAGTAAAAAGCAGCAGATTCAGGCCTCGAACTTGAGCCTGAGTTAACCTTTGCACCATACATACCAGGGTCTTGTATCTGATCTGTTGGTGTTTCTTTTCGAACCATATTAAGCTCATAAGTTCTGAGCTTGTTTACTGCTGTTTCCAGATCATAATTTGGAAAGTCTCTGTCTTCCCTCATAAGAACGGTGTACATTTCCCACTTCGGTGGGAGAGCATCGAGAAGCTTTTCAACAATCTCTTCTTCTCGATAGGCAATCGAATAATTGCTAAGCTCTGTCATTAGATGATAGTATCTGGTGATAATATCATCCAGTGATTCGTTCTTCAAAAATTTGAAGACGGAGAACTGGGTCTTTAAGAGTTTGATCTTTGATGCACGGATACCCACATTCCCCTCGAATCTATTTTCAAGAGCATCCCAAAGCTCTCTCGCAGAAGTGTACTTTCTGAAAGTGTGGAGAACCTCTTGAGGAAGTGCCATTGTTATAGCTGCATGGGCCTTGCTCTCAGCCTCATACATTTTCTTTTCTTCGTCCTCCATTTTGCTGTACTTCTTAACCACGTCACGGCCTTCGTATTGCATATTTGGAGGGATATATCCATCCTGGATGCACACCCACATTTTGGCATCCTGGTATTTAATGTATTGGATGAATCTGTCCTTCCATGCCACGAAGTCAGTTCCTTTCATCAACCTCGGGGCCTTAGTGGCTGACCCCGCTTCTACTTCCATCTTGACCAAATCGGAGATGTTAATTGACGACATCCTTGCGAAAACCTGAAAAACCTGAAAATAAAAAAAATATTAAAACAGCTCAGTAGGCGAAGTTAAGAATAACTTCGCTTGAAAGTTAACTTCGCTGAAAAGAGAACTTCGCTGGGTCTTAAATTCGCTTGACTTGGCGAAGTTAAAAATAACTTCGCTTAGAATGAGCGAACTTAGGAGGTAAGCGAACTTGGGTGGAAAGCGAAGTTGCGGATAACTTCGCTAAGGCGAACTTATGAGGTAAGCGAAGTTGTGGTTAACTTCGCTAATCCTTATATCTTCGCCGAAACCCTAATTCCAGTGACGGCAACTTCGCCTGAAGAATGGTAACTTCGCCCGAAGAACGGTAACTTCGCCCGATGAACAAGGAAACTGTTCAGATCTGATTTCGTCAATCCAGCAGTTTCCGATCAATGCAATGGCTTGAAAATGACTGTCAAGCACGAGCAAAACACAATCCCAACAAAAACACGTCACGCGAATAGGTCAAACGAGACGTTTTCTACACCCGCGTGAAATCCCGAACCTCACAATCGAGCCGATGGCTCTGATACCAATTGTAGGTTCCTGGACGGATCGTACACGGGATGTCGCTAACAACGCAGGTGCGGAATCCCTGCGTAGGTAGATACGAGTGTAGAGTATGTAGAGATCGAACACACAAGCAATAAACCAAACACGTTATATTGATAACAAACACGTGACCCGAGGTCACTATTACAGACAATGACACGTAACACACGAAGTGAACAGCTGAAACGAAAACCCTAAACGACCCACATTAACTGTTTCGGCTGAAACAGTATATAAACATGACAACTTCGCCATAGGCGAAGTTGTCAATAACTTCGCTGATTCAACAAGTTCGCCAGAGCGAACTTGTTGACAACTTCGCGTGTTACAAATATAAACATAATCAAAACATAATTGCATTACAAACTCGATTACAAATGCTAGACTATGAACTATTGACACACATGTACCAACAATCCTCTATCTCACGGAGGATCCTCTGATTAGTCTTGTTCTGCTGCTCAATGTATGCTTTAACCTGCGAAAACATAGATGAAACATCACTGTTAGTATTAACCACTGGGGCACTAGCAGCGGTCTTTGAGCTCTGGAAGACTGGTAGTTGCGTCTTGCTCCCAGTAGCAGCAGGCCGTTGCGTTCCCGTGATTGGCGGAGGCATCGGTGACAAAGTCCTTGATGAGAGAGGAACCGTAGCCGGCATGGTTGATGAAGCAGAGGTTGATTGAGAGGCCATTGATAGTGATATGGGTATGAAAAAGTTGAGAATTGATAGGAAATAATCTGGATTATAGCACCAATTGCCCCACGGTGGGCGCCAAATTGTTTTGGATAAAAATCTGCTAAGGATCAAGTATCAAAATCTGTTATGTGAGGTAAGGTGCTAACTTGATAATGACAAGTGCGTAATTGTAATATTGGTGAACACAAAGGTTTGATCACGAGGGAAAAAGCCATTAATCAAGATAGTCTTACTTCGGTCAAAACTTATCAAGGCAATCTTTGGTAAAATAACTTCGGTCAAGGATTAATAAGATAATCTTTGGTCGAATTACTTTAGCAATGATCAACAAAGTAACCTTTGGTCGATGAGTATATGATTATCATGATCTCCGGCACAAAAAACCCCCGGACGGTGAAAACTATCACCGTCGAGTTTATTAATGGTAAAAGTCGGGTTACAAATGCGATGGAGCTTATGATCGAGATTACAAAGTATGCTAGTGTAGAGAGAATGCTTGTTTCTGCTCTAGTGTGTGTGATATTACATGTGTTTTTCTACTCGATCATAGCTCGTTTAAATAAGTTAACAATAATAACAACATTTCCTATCTATCCGGAAGTCTCCCACCTAGCCGCTCCACGTCCTTTGACCACGAGCCAATAGCCACCCAGTAGCGAGATAAGTGGAAGAATGAGTCTCATAGCCTTTTTTAATATTTGCACGTTCATCTTCACATGATTTCGTCCATTAATAGCTTCATTAAGGTAGGATCCTGGATCCTTGTTCCAGCTATAGGATGTTCTGTGAGGATAGTTGATGCAAGTCCGTCTTAAAGTTGTCACACCTGTCTAACACATCACCATACTAAACGCAATCATTAGTAAACAAGTAATACCGAGGATCGTCGATCCTTTATATCCTGATATATATTTCAAGGTAAACTATCCATAAGACAGTTAAGGATAAAGGATCCTCAGTATAAAATTCATGGCCTAACAGTTATGTTCAAGACAAATGAAGTTTTTCAAGATGCAAGTGGGAGTGAACTGTCCTCTGACAATGATTCTGAATCAAATTATGATGATTCATGTGAAAAGCTTCCAACAAATTTTTCTTGCATGGCTAAAATGAATGAGGTTAGTTCTTCTGCTCCTATCTCTGCTAATTTATCTGCTAAAGTGTCTTGTGTTGAATGTGAGAAAATAAACCTAAGTTAGAGTCTTTGAAAAATCACAATGATACTTTAGTGAGAGAAATTACTTCACTAAAAGATACTTATCGACAATCTTTGGAATCTCAACTGAGATCTAGGGAGAAAATTGAAGCGTTGTCGACAAGTAATCATGATCACAAAGCTGAGTTATTTGTTAAAATGACAATCAACGATCAAAAGTTTCAAGAAATTTTGAAACATCATTCGAAGATAACCGAGCTTGAGAATGAGGTTCTTGAGTTGAAGAACAAGTTGGGAAAATTTAGAAACTCTTCCTTTTTGCTAAATGAAATAATTGAAGTATCTGGTAAGCAAAAAGATTCAAAAAAGGGTATAGGTTTTGTTGAAATACCTCCACCATTTCAAAATGATTATCGAGCAAATCCTTTTGCTAAGAAAGAAGAAGATGTGATTGTGAATGTACTGATTATGGCTGACAAACCTAAACCACTAAAAACTGAAATTGTTAAAGCCCAACCACCAACTCAAAAACATCATGTCGAAAGAAATAAAGTATTTGTAGAAAATGTTGAGAAGGTGATTAGTGAGGATGTGTTTGAACCTGAGGTTATACACAAAAACCAGAACATTCCAAGTTCTAATCACATTTTATGTGAACCTCATGAATTTGAGGAAGCTGTACATGGTTCACACATAACTCAAGTGAAAAAGGAAGAACGAGTTAAGGTGAAACAAGTGAAGGCTAAGAAATCAGAAAAACCCAAACTTTCTGATGAGGATTTGATGCATTTTATCAATCCTACTGTCTCTAAGTCATCAACTGGTCATGTGTTTAAGTTGAAAGGAATAGACACGATGTTCATTGAGAAAGACATTCCGATTAGCATTATCAAACCAGAACTGATTGAAAGTCTCTTTAACAATGAAACTTCCAAGATACAAGATCTTGAACGTCAATATGTTTGTGCCAAAACATCAAACACATCAGACCCATTGATTAAAGCTAAGCAATTGTTAAAAGCTGCTAAAAGGGATCATTTTGTGAAATCAACTGGAACTGACACATTGCAAATTTTTTCCAACTGTTCTAATCTCGATTTCTATATGAAAAAGAAGTCTGTGTCGTCTGATGGTTTGGATAAGAGTTTTACTAAAAATGTGAGTCATCAACCTTCCGTGGCATCTGTTTTTGCCAAATCCCAACATGATCGTACGGACATGAGAGGTTGTTTTCTGTGTGGACAACAAGGTCATGTGGTGAGAAACTGTGGACAGAAGAAATCTTAGGACTTCATCCGTTTGTCAAGGACCAATCGAAACCGGTTCCTGTGATAAGAGAGATTCTAACAACCTTTGGCGTGTGATGATGACACTCACATCATGTTTTTAAACGTGAACCCACGTAAGGTAATTCATGTGAATGAAACACATGGTCAAGTAAGACCAAAGTTTGTTCCAACTGAGCTGATTTGCAAAAATGTGAATGCACATATTGTTCAAGCTGCTTACTTAAGACGAAAGTCGAAAAGACCTGTGACATACTCATAAGTGGCCAAACAACATGCAGATTCACTTAATGTTAACATTCCAAGAGAGACTCAAAAGGTGCCCAAGACCGAGGCCTTGGCTGCCTTTTTGAACTAATCATTTTCATTTGTGTGTAGGGTACATCCAAGACCGTGTCTGGTGAAAACTGGATAATGGACAGCGGATGTTCTCGTCATATTACTGGAAATCTCAACCTCTTAACAAATGTGAGAAATATTCAAGGGGGTTATATGGCTTTTGCTGGGAACTCTGGGGGTATGATTACACAAGAAGGTGAAGTTTCAAATGGTCACATTACGTTTCAGAAAGTCAACTACTGTGTTAAAGTTGATCATAATTTATTGAGGGTGTCGCAAATCTGTGACCAGAAGTACATAACCATATTTACTGATAAAAAATGACCGATTTTAAAACCGGGATACGTCATACCCGAGGACATGGTTGTCATGCGATCCCCTCGATCGAATGATATTTATGTCTTCAATATGTCTTCTAAGGCATCAACTTCCGTGGAAATGTGTTTCGTTTCTAAAGCAACTGAAAAGGACTCTATTATATGGCATCGTAGAATGGGTCATATTCATGTGAGGAAGATGAATTATTTAATGGCGAATGACTTGGTCGAAGGTGTTTCTTTAAAGAACTTTAAATTATCCGACCACTGTGTTGCGTGCAAGAAAGGCAAACAGAAGAAAAAGTCCCATCCGTTTAAGTTAATGAATTCCATTGATACTCCTCTTGAACGACTTCATATGGATCTTTTCGGTCCAGTGAATCGTGCTAGTATCGCTGGAGATTGGTATTGTCTTGTAGTGGCCGATGACTATTCAAGATATTCATGGGTTTTATTTATGAGTTCAAAAGATCAAACACCTGTTCTGGTTCAAAACTTAATCACTAAGATCGAATCACTATACAAGAAAAAGGTGAGGAGAATTCGAAGTGATAATGGTACTGAATTTAAAAACACTGTATTGGATTTCTTTTGCGTTAAAAAATGAATTCATCGAGAATATAGTGCCCCTTATGTACCACAACAGAACGGTATTGCTGAAAGGAAAAACAAAACTTTGATTGAAGCAGCAAGAACTATGCTAGCCGATTCTAAGCTTCCTGTCCAATTTTGGAACGAAGCCGTGAATACTGCTTGTTATACGCTTAATCGGGTTCTAAGACTAGTTATGAACTTTTGAACAAATGAAAGCCTAACTTAAAGTACTTGGAACCATTTGGGTGTCCCTGTACGATGTTGAAAAGAGATGTGGGTAAATTTGAAGAAAAATCCGCTGAGGTTTATTTCTTGGGTTATGCTTCTCCAAAGAAAAGGGTATTTAACGTTACATCTGGTTGTGTGGAGGAATGGTACCATGTGGATTGTCAAAAGTACACCACACCTCCTCAAGGGAAAGGTCCCGACTGGATGTTTGATTATGATGGTTTATTTAACTCGTTTACTCCATTAACTGAACAACCAGATGAAGAACTGGTTCGTGCATATTTTGAAGATCAATTGGTAATTCCGAGGTTTTCAAGTTCTAATGATGTTGAAGCTCCAACTGTAGCTCCAACTAAAGATCCATGTGATGATCCTCCATCTTCTTCTGATAATTTTTCTACCTCTTCTGATGATACTCCTGATGTTGCTGATGCAGTTGAAAGTGATGACTCATATCAGCTGGGAGAACACTACACTAATTTATTCGACAATGTTGTTGTTCCTGAAAATCCCACTCTTAAGATTCATAATTATCATCCAAAGGAAAAAATCATTGGGGAACTTGATGTGGGAGTACAAATGCGTCATCAAGTTGCCTCTTCGAGTGAGAATAATGTATTGTGTGCTTATGCAGATTTACATTGTTCTGGAGTTGTAAATGTTGCCAAATTTACTTTCTTTCTATCTAAAGTTGCGCCAGCGACGCCTCGTATGGCACTTCAAGATCCCTCTCGGGTAGAAGCCATGCAAGAGGAATTGCAGCAGTTTGCACGTTTGGGTGTTTGGGATCTTATCGATAAACCTGCTTGAGTCAAGAAGGCTATTCCGACCAAGTGGGTATTTAAATGTAAAAAGGATAATCGTGGTGTGATCGTGAGAAACAAGGCACGATTAGTGGTGCAAGGTTTCCATCAGCAAGAGGGTATAGACTACACTGAAGTATATGCTCCGGTTGCAAGATTGGAGTCTATACGAATCTTTCTGGTGTATGCAGCTTAGAAGAATATAAAAGTCTATCAAATGGATGTGAAAGTGCTTTTCTCAATGGTAATTTACACGAGGAAGTGTTTGTTTTATAGCCTCCTGGCTTTGAAGACCCTGATTATTTGGACCAAGTTTAACGCTTAAACAAGGCCTTGTATGGTCTACATCAAGCCCCGAGAGCTTGGTATGGCACGCTTGCCGACCATCTGACTTATAACGGCTTCAAGCGAGGGACTGTTGACTGCCCTTTATTTTATAAGAATATTGGTGATGATCTTCTCCTCGTTCAGATATATGTCGACGACATTATATTTGGGTCAACAAACGACACGTTATGTAAGGATTTCGAGAAGTCAATGCAAACAAAGTTCGAGATGAGCTCGATGGGAGAGATGAACTTCTTTCTAGGGTTGCAAGTTCACCAATCTGCAAAAGGAATCTTTATTCACCAGACTACGTGAGCGATGTCTTAAACCGATTTAAGATATCTGCTGGAAAAATCCCTTCAAATCCTCTCCCCGTTGGTCATAATTTATCACCGGTTGAATTGGAGGACACCATTGATCCTACCCTCTATCGTGCTATGATCGGATCTTTAATGTATTTTACGGCTTCTCACCCCGACACTATGTTTGCAGTTTGTCTTTGTGCTAGGTATCAAGCTAGTCCCCGAGTGACTCACCTGGCAGCGGTCAAGCGTATTCTTCAATATCTGAGGGGCAATCCAGACATCGGGTTATGGTACCCCAAGGATGATAACTTTGAACTTACCGCCTTTTTAGACTCAGACTACGGAGGATGCAAGATTAACTTCATATCGACTACGGCAGGGTGTCAATTCTTAGGAAACCGGCTTGTTTCCTGGCAGTGTAAGAAGCAGACGACAATCTCTACTTCAACCGCTGAGGCAGAATATGTTGCAGCCTCGAGTTGCTGTTCCCAGGTTTTGTGGATTCAACAACATCTGCGCGACTACGGTTTGAAGTTTGTTACTACTCCAATTTTAATTGATAACTCTGCTGCCATTAGCATCACCAAAAATCCCGTACAACACTCTAAAATGAAACATATTGAAATTCGATATCATTTCATACGAGATTGTTTTGAAAAGAAATTAATCGACCTTGAGAAAGTACATACCGATTTTCAAAAAGCAGATCTATTTACCAAAGCCTTTGTCAAAACTCGATTTAAATCTTTTGCTTGGTTTAAATGGATTAAAGACGCTTTCTAATTTCCTAAAACAAGGATAACTATCTTTACTTTCGATTTAATTTTTCTTTTAAATTTTATTTTTTGGGTTTTAGGGGGTGAAAAATAGAAAATACCAAAATATTGTGCTTTCTTGTTTTTAATATCTTTAATATATTTTGAAAAACCAAAAATATTGTGTTTTCTGTTTGTATAGAAAAATACGAAATTCAAAAAGATTGTGAAGTTTTTATGGTTATAAGAAAATTAAAAGAAAAGACAAAAGGATTGTGTTTTATGTATGTAAAGAGAAAAACTAAAAAGATTTTTGCATATGTTCGCTGAAAAGTATGTCAATTACTCATATTTAAAGGACATATACTTGTATATGTTTGGTCCTGATATTTACTCGTAAATGTTCGGGATAGCCATTTACCTGACAACGGAAAGTAGTTGGGGCGTTTGTTATGCGTTTTTACTTTATTTTCTCGCTGAAAATTATTTCGGTTATTTAAGTTTGTGGAGCATGCTTGCATGTCTTGGTCCCATTATTCACTTGTGAATTGATAGAATAGCCATTAATCTATAGACTGAATGTAATTGGGGCGATTAAATTCATTTAGTTTTGTGCTCCTCAAAATTTTGAGTTTTTGAAGCAAAAAGAGAAAATGATAGTACATTGATCATTTGACTCTATATCCAGCAAGAAATAAGTTTAAAAGAATATGTGCTTAATTGTATTAGTAGGTCTTAAACAAGCTATTAGAGTAAAGTATGTGATATAAACTTAAAGAAATGCCAATTGAAAGAGGTGTTAGTCTCTAACAAAAATCTCGGTGAGGATGGCAGAAATGTAATAACCTGTCATACTCAAGCCTTATATCTGTTTGATCACCCAAAAATAAAATAAAGCAAATAACAAGCATTGAGGTTCTGGACACTGTGAGTCTTTATGCGGCTTAATCACCTGGGTATTCAATGCATGAATATTTATTCGCTTTTAAAGCAAACCCAAAGTCATTAAACTTGATCACCGCTGTACCTCGTACAATCTAAATTACTGACTTGATCAAAATCCGCTGTTAGTCATACATTTGTCCCTCCCTTGCGCGCATCTCAATACCATTAAGAAACGGACCCTAGGGGATACAGTGTACGTAAGCCGATAGATGGACTCGTGCATACTCACTCATAGTAAAGGAAACTCAATGCATTGCTCATAAATTTCTATAAAGTTCAAATTTTGATCAGCAATATAATGGTTTAAGTCAAGTTGGGGTGATATGGCAAAAATCAAATTAAGCTTGAACCGAGAATAAAGGCTGATAGTTTATGATATTCTGTGCTTTAATTGAACCATTAATCATATCACAAAAATGCTTGCAAGTTTGTTATAAGATTTAAGTGGACAACAATATCAATGACCTACTTAACGCCAGTCACAATGTCGCTGAAATATAAAAGGGCGATGGAAGGGCAATTTGATCAATATGATTCTCTGCTCAAACTTACCAAAAATCCAAAAATATGTACTGCTTTTGAAAACTCATACAAAACACAAAAATATTTTTCGGCTTTATGTTTCATTTTCGGATATTTTTCTGGTAAATATTTTTCATTAAAAGTTCAAAATACCAAAAATATTTTGCCTTTTCATTTACATATTATTTATTTAATTTTTTAAGTTAAGTGTTTCAATGTGTAAAACACTTTAAGGTATTCGATCATCGAGATATGGGTTCTCGTTGATTTACTTAAGTTAATTGGTATGAATATTTAATTATTATTTAATTTTAATGGATTTATTAATTTATTTAAATTTGTTTATTTAATTTAAAATTACATAAAGTAATTCGTTAAATGTAATTCGTTAAATTTAAAGAATAAGGGCATTTATAACGAATTGAGTTCCTATTCGTTACTTTTTAATTCGCTTCCGCCACTCTGTAACGAATGACTTCTAATTCGTTAAGATTTTAACGAATTACGTGTAATTCGTTATGACACGTGTTAACATAAGATAACGAATCACCTGATTCGTTATTTCACAATTCAAACAAATCCGATGATTGGTTACATTGAAAAATGTGCGTGTCAGACTATATAGGGAGTCGTGAAGGCGTTTCGTTTCACTATTCACTTTCTTCTCCCCTACTCCCACTGTTACTCTGACAGAATTTTTCAGAATCTTTGATCATCGTTATATCGTGTTTTGATTATATATTCTTATTCACAAGGTAAACACGATCACAACGTGATGATATTCGTCACATTTGAAAACTGTTTGATGGGTTAATTGTTTGATTTTGTTATCGGGTTTTTGAGTGTTCGCCAAACCTTAATTTAATCAACTTTTTGCCATGTTTTGGGACCACAAGTCGATACCATTATAATCACAATATGATTCTGAGATCCTTGTGATCATTGATTTGGTCTTATGTTGTTGATTGTGGGTGTATTGATTTCCGATTGCAAATTTGACTTTTCATGTTCTTGGTAATTTTGACCTTGAGCAGTTTAATCAAACATTAAGCTTAATTAGCCATTCGTTATTGTTTAACGAATTGAAACTCTTTCATGTCCAATTCGTTATTCAAATCAATACATTATAACGAATAAGATTTTCCTTTGTTATTAATAACGAATTAGACCATAATTCGTTAACTTTTATTAGTGATTCGTTAAACCTAATTCGTTAATTATTTACTTGATAGCGAAGCAGTAATTCGTCATAACGAATCACCAATTCGTTATAACGACTTAGAATTTTTAACGAATGACATATTAAATTAGATTAAATGACTAATTATTTTAATTTTTAAATATTATTTTAAATTATAAGTTAATATACTAGTTAAATTCTATACTTTTTTAATTATATGATGGTTGTTATTATTATTATTCATTATCACTGATTCTCGGGTTTGTTTATATAGTGCAATGGCTGATAACATGGATCAAGATCCTCCCGTTGATGCACCACAACAACAACCGGCACAGGATATTCTCATGCTTCCATATAACAAACGACAAAACGTTTGTGTCTTCGTTGGTACAACTTTGCTGACGAGAACATTTTTGATGGGATGTTGGAGTTCTTACATCACTAACGTATTCATTATTCTATCACTGCTAATCCTGATGTCCGATTCAGCATCGTTCGTCAATTTTGGAATACAACGAGATATGTGGAGGCTGAGAATCACATTGTGGCTGAGATGAATACGAGACCAGTTGTGGTATCAACTGAGTCTGTTTGAAGGGTGATGAGGTTTGATGATACGATTGATGACCCGAGTGAGTACCACAAAGAGCTGATCAAAGGGCTGTTTGGACGATTATTTTTTTCCGGTGAACTTGATGAGTCCATGTATAACAAGGCATACTTGTGTCCCACATACAAGTATCTATTACACGTTCGTATACATTGCCTTGGTGGACGGAAAGGGGGTTTTGACGAATGCCAAATCGTGCTTCAATCGGGTTCGTTGCTTTGGTTCTAAATAAATACTTCAACTTCTCTGAAATGATCTTCGATCATCTCAAAGAAAATTGTACTGTTGTGAAGCGACGTGCAAAGTTCTTGATGTATCCTCGCTTCATTCAATTGTTCGTTCAAGATGCTATACGTGATTTGGTGCTCGATCCAACACGTCTCGATGATAATCTGAGGTTGGAGAACATGACAGCCGATACTATACGTAGGATGAAGTCGTATCGTCAGACTCCTCATCCACGTACCAAAATATTGTTTGGGCATCTGGTGAATCCAGATTATGTATGTCCTCCCAATGATCGCTGGATCCACGATGACTCGGATTCTGAGGGTGAGGAAGGACCAGGTGGGAACGATGGTGATGATGATGATGATTATGATGGTGATGATGGTGGTAATCCAGTTCAACAACAACATGTTGAGGCTGAGGCAGCTGTTGTCGAAGCTGTTGAACGTAAAAGGAAAGGGAAAGCGGTGGCAAGTGAAGAGTCCTTGAAGCATCGAGTGACTGCTGGAGCGGGTATTTCATTGGGAGTTCAACCTATAAGGTCGTCTATTCCTCAAAGACCGGCGGTGCCGCTTACTACTAGCACCCCGGAACTTACTTTGACGACTACGCTCACATCTGATCCTAGGCTTGGTATGATTCCTCAATTTGTTCTATCTACTCTGCCAAGACCTACGACTGCTACTTCGATGGTTTCTCCTACACAGATGATAATGCCTCCACCACCGATGGATTTTTCTTATCTGAGGCTTAACCAACCTCGAGGTCCTGTTCAACCAACCCCTTCTTCGTTTCTTGCAATGTCTCATGATCAACAAATGAATATGGTTTTGAGTTTACTCCATTTGTATGAAAATCAAATGTCTGCTGACCGAATGACTCAAGAACGTATGATGGAGAACCAAAAGAAGCTGGTGAGTTATGTATCCTTTTGCCAAAAATAGATCAAAGCCCTCCATGATGAACTTATGAAGCTTAAAACGATGATGAAGAGGATCTTATCTTGCAACTAACATGCAAGGATGATGAACTTAAGAAGCTTAAAACGATGATGAAGATCCAGTTGTTTCGGGTACTGGAGGAAGTGAGCCTAAGCAAACTCACGGCTCGTCTTCTGGTGCTGGTACAAGTGTAGTGGGTGATTCGGGAAAGCAGATAATTGCTTATCATGATTCTACAGCTGCAACACCCATTGAGATGATCAAGGCCAATACCGTTTTTATTGATGGTACGGGGGTGGTTAGAAGTATTGTTAATGCATATGAGATTGAAGTGGGACAGTTTGTTGAGAAGTCCCTAACACGAGAGCAGATTTATATTCTGCTTGGTCTAAATGATGATGAGTTAACCGTGTTAGAGGCTGAGGACGATGTGGAGGTCGAGAACGATGAAGAGATCTTAAACGATCCAAATATTCAGATGAATACTGAGTTATTTATGAAGATGAGGAGGTGGAGATTGAGGAGGTCACGGCTGAGGAGTATCCTGACTTATTTTAACACTCTAACGTTGATCAGGGTGCTCCGGTATTTAATGAAGAAACTGTCAAAGCAGCCAGGGATCAGCTGGAAAAGGAATCAAAGGTCAAGAATTTTGTTGATACAATATTTGATTCAAAGATTGATCCGTCTGTTGAAGATGTTCGAGGATGGTTTGCATTTAGAGACAAGAGGGCTCGTAAGATTATTGATGCACACAGATACGTAGATCAAGAATTGAAAGTGGAAGCCATTGCACGTGCCAAAGCCAATCAGATGACTTCTTTCAAGGCCGTGTCGAAAGTTAGAGGTGATATTATTTCATGGATTTTCGATTCTGAATTAAAAGTTTGTATTATCAAATGGGGGAATGGTGTTCAGCATTACAAAAGGATGACTGACGTTCTCTCATTACCAAGATGGGACGTACGTACTCTTTAGTATCATCCATTTACTAACCGTGGTGGGGATCACCGAGCAAGTTGGTTTCACCAACATCTGTTGTTCGAGGTGAACCACGGATTCAAATACTTTAAGCCGCAGATTCCAACCCGTAAGCGTATCGATGAGATTTATCCAAGGACAGGTTGGAGGAAGTTGGTACTTAAGGTAAAGCAGCCAAAAACTATGAAGCGTGTACCGGTGAAGACGCTGAACCAACATATGTATTTATCCTTTAACCGCTGGTATTACGATAACCGAACTGGAGAGGCCGTTATTGTGTTGGGTAAAGGCTTAAAGACCGAGCTAATAAAGATCATTGATCCTATGTGGCTCATGAACTTGACAGAGACCGACAATGACGTGCTATGCAAGAATAAGATATTGATAGAGCGTCGTGAAGACTATGACCGAGCAACGCAGTTTCAATGCGGTGTTCGTGTGTGTCATGAACATGGTATTCACAGCTGCAAAGATTGGCAGACAAGACGCTTCAAGTAAACTAAAGACAAAGAGCTCAAGACGAGGGGGTGTCTGTTAGTACACGGTTTTGCATCTCGAGTCTTTGTAATTATCGTTTTGTATGTATCATTTAAGTTAATGTAAAAGATATTATTAATTAAGCTAGTTCGTTAGAGGATTAGTCTAGTTCGTTAAGGATGTTTAACGAACTAGACCATACGTTAAGTTATCTCCTGATTCGTTAAGGATGTTTAATGGATCAGGGGGTGTTTCGTTATGTTTGTTTATTTAATGTATTGTAACGAAGTGGGAGGCTAGTTCGTTACGGAATGTGTAACGAACTAGACCCATCTTCCTATATATAGAGGTTCATCCTCTGCTTAATTTAAGTTTGGAGATTAACGTATTGAACCTCTGCCCAAGTTTCCTCTCAATCAAAATTCATCTAATTAATCTATTAATCAATTCTATTCTATAAACACCTATATACAACTAATACTAATATATATATATATATATATATATATATATATATATATATATATAACGTATAATCTATAAGAGCAACAATGAACTAAATCCGTTTATTGTTAATTAAAACCTTAGATCTGAGATCAAAAGGGGTTTCTCAACATAGATATACCAGTGCACAACATTTTGAACTATTGAGATATTTAAGGGAACAAGCAAAATTAGGATTTCCTTGTCTGAACAAGAGGAATGTGAATAAAAATTTAGCAAGATCATCAAGCAAGTCATGTTCTGTTATCAAAGAATGCAACAACCTTAAAAAGGAAAAAAGGTATCCCACTCCCAGGAGTGAAAAGAAATGAATAAATCGCAAACATACTAAATGACGACAGAAATGGAAAGTTCTTGTTGAGAAACACTGAAGAAATGATAAGCCATATAATATCAAATGACACTGATTTAGAGCTTCTTTATGTAGAGGATCTTGGGGAAATAATCAGATGGAATCTGTCTCCTCAACATCCACACCAAAGGGTATTTCTCTATTTCAGCAAAAGGCTGCTGAAATCAAATTCAACAGAAGAAATGAGGACGGAAGCTCTAGAAGATAAAATTCTTTTGTTTTTCAATTCTGAATTTGATTTGATATGTAATGTCGAGTGACAAACTTTATGATATGCAATTTTCCTTTTAAAATTTGATGTGTATTTTGGCTAAGTGTATGTAACCTAATAGGTGTTTTGGTACAATTGAGGTTGTTCCAATCTTGGGGGAGATTGTTGGGATGAGAAAACACTAAAGGAATATTGGAATATTCTCAACCTCCTTGAAAATGGCTAAGTATGGAAACCGAGCAAGCTTAGGCTTCCCGACAAGGTTTTACTTAATCTAGCAAGGTATTTTGCTTTCCCAGCAAGGTTATCTTCTAGAATTCCTCTTAAGTGATAAACCGAGCAAGGTTCACTTTGTCTAGCAAGTTTGTTCTTTAAAGTCAAGCAAGATTTATTTCATAGCAAAGTCTTGACTAAACCAAGCTAAAACCAAGTCTTTTGGAAGATCTAGCAAGGTTTATTCATAATAAATAGTGGTCCCAACAAGTTTGAAAGAAGTTAATAAAGAATTTACTCAAGGACTTCTGGCGAGAAAGGTTAAACTCAATGAAAGCTACATTGTTACCAGCACACTTAGGCATGTTTAATAAGTTAAGATTAACAAAAGGTAGAAGGGATCTCTAAAAAACAAGTTTGCTCGTAGGACTTTATCGAGAAAAGTTTGATATGGTTAAGAGGATTGAAGTCTGCTAGTTGAATATTTTCTAAGGAAAATATTCTAAGTAAAGCTTGCCCGGAGAACTGCTCCCCATCACACTTAATGGTTACCAGGTCTGCTCGATAAAGACAAATGCTGCAAAGCTTGCCCAAAGACCTATTTTACACTTAGCATTTATTGTAATACTTTTGAATATGATTGTATCATTAGGTTTCTAAAAGGGAATGTCAGGTGTCAGACTAGGCCTATAAAAGGAATATTTTAGGGCATACAAGACACCTGCAACAGAATAGAAAATATAGTGATTTGACGTCAGACTCACTCCTGTACTGAAATCTGTTGTAAATCCTGACATTCCACCTTTAAACCCTAATCGATTTTCATTGTATCCTTCATAATACTAATGGAAATCTTTTGAGTTAATTGTGTGTATTTGTTACTTTAGTGTCCAGTTTGCAACAATTGGAGTGTTATTGATTCCGCCTTTAATACTCCAGTGTTCTTTACAAAATAATAGTGTCTTTAACCTTTTTGTCGACACATTGGTGCGGGTTACGATAGTGAATTAATGAGCTAATCTGAGAGAGAGAGAGAGAGGGACCGACACTTGCACTATCGTTGGCCATCATTCTGTCCATGAGAAATGCACTAACTAGGATTTGTCATGCTTATTGTCTATCATTGGCCGTCGAGAGGGCAACATTGCGATGCTGCTGCTCACGTCATTTGCTCGAGACCGTAGTTTACAAGGTGTGTCATCACGTTTGTCCTTGGAGCCTTATATCACGCAGATTACTGAGCGTTGGTGGATTACTTTACCCTGGGACCCACTATAGAGACATATACGATGGAGGATGCCTGGAGGGTTGGGATCTGCGAGCCACATGACCCTCCAGCGTTGGTCCCTGTTGGTCCCTCTCTCTCTCTCTCTCTCTCAGGATAGCTTACTAACTCACTGTCGTAACTCACACCGAAGTTTCTACAAGAAGGTTAAAGACACTACTATTTTGTAAAGAACAATCAAGTATTAAAGGTGGAATAAATAACACTCTAATTGTTCTTTAAAAAATAGTAGTCCCGCTAACCTTCTTGTCGACACTTTGGTGTGGTTACGATAGTGAGTTAGTGAGATATATCGAGAGAGAGAGAGAGACCGACAAGTGGTATCAAAGCTTGTTTATGCTATTTTTGTGTAGAACTGTTGCTGAATATTGCTGATTTTAAAGATGAAGATTGACGTCAGCTGACAACTGTTACATTGGTTTATGACGTCAGCTGCCCTGTTTTTCGTTTTTCACAGATCTACAATATTTTTGAGGTTTAAAAGTTTTCTCTTACTCAGATCTATTTTAAAGTTTGTTTCTTTGTTATAGATCTTGCCCTAATCCATCCAAATATATCAGATCTGAGGTTTGTGACCACAGATCTGATTATTTTTCAAAGAGTGTTTAAATTTTTAGTTTGTTAATTTTTTATTCCTTATTTTTCAAAATATTTCAAAAATTCCAAAAGGATGTCTGGTTCCTTGGACGAGCAAGAAGTGTCTACTAACAAGATACCCAGATTGTATGGACAGGAAAACTACATCAAATGGAATGTGTTGTTCGAAGCTGCCGTCTGTTACAATGATGTTGAGATGTGGAACTCTATTAAGAATGGGCCTTATGTGCCAGATGGAACAACAAACAATCAAACTCTTGAAAGTTGAACGAAAAAGAAAGATGACAGAGCATTAGCAATGTTGAAGCTGGGTCTGTCATTGAAAATCTTGACAAGTGTAGCTCATCACCCCATAACCAAAGCAATGTTTGATGCTATTGTTGAAATGTTCAAAGGCAACACCGAGTTGAAGAACATTAAGAATGATAGATTGAAGTCAGATCTTGACCGATTCAAGTTTAGAGAAGGTGAAAAACTGAGCTCAGTGTTGCAAAGATTCGTGGCAGTTGTGAATGAAATCAGAACAACTGATCTAGCAATTACTGATTATGATTTGACAAAGAAGTTATTATCATCTCTTTCGGGTGAATGGTACACTCCTAGTAAATTCAGCAAAGGGAAGGCAAATTTCCCTCAATTAAAGCTAGATTATGTCATATGCTTTTTACAAGTAGCTGAACATGAGATAATAGAAAACAACATGATCAAATAAGACATACCAAGTTTTCAAGTGACAAATGTTCTTATAGCACCCATGGGAAATCTGCCCACAAAAAATCAACAACAGATTCCTATCATAGAAGAGCCAAATGAATTGGGTGGTGAGACACCAAGGGGGTTTGTTGCTGGCAATGCCCACAGTCAAGATGCACAATCCAGATTTAATGTCCAGATGATTGTTGACAATGATACATCCTCTATGGCCAGTGGACATGCTCCTTATGGTGGTGGCAATGTTAATCAGGGAAATGAATATCAAGATATATTTTCAATTTTACTGAATCCTACCATGCCTTTGTGGCTAAGAATCTGATTCATACTAGTATGGTTCAAGAGGAACTTGAACAAATTGATGCTAATGACTTAGAAGATATGGATCTAAAATGGCAAGCTGCTATGCTAGCCTTGAGAAGCAAGAGGTTGTTCAATAGAACTGGAAGGTCCTTTGTCTCTGGTCCAAATGATAGAATAGGATTTGACAATCAAAAGCAATATGCTACAACTGTCAACAACCATGACACTTTGCTAGGGAATGTAATCAACCTAGACAATTCTAGAACAACAATCCAAGAAATCAGTATCAGTACCAGAATCAAAATCAAGGCCAGCAGAGTAACTTCAATAACAATTACAACAACCAACAACCACAGAATCATCAGCAAGTAGTTCCCCAACAACAGAACTTTAAAAGAAATAATTAGAACCCTCCATAAATTCCTGCAAATCCCAACAGAAACAATGTCAATCAACCAAGAAACCAAGGGAATGTTGCATTAGCTTCACAACAAGAAGAGTGTGATTTTGATTGGAGTAATCATGCCAATGACATTGAAAAGGCAAATGTAGCATTCATGGCCAAGATTGAAGACGAAGCTAAAGGATCTTTATCTCAGGTAAATTCAAATCCCTCGAAACTTGAATTACTTGAAATAAATGAATCATTAAAAATAAAAGTGGGAAAGTTACAAAGTGAGTGTTTTAAAAAACAAAGTATGATCAATGTCTATGAGGCAAGTGACTTGACCTATGAGGAAAGAATTAAAAGTTTGGAATAGGATTGTATGGATAGTTACATGGTTCAATCCAGACATGTCACTGAAATAGAAGGATTGAAGAAGATGTTTCTTGATGAAAATTTGAAGAACACTACAATTCAAGTTGAAAATGATTTCTTAAAAAATTTAGTTTCAATTGGAAATATTTGTGAGAAATTAAACAAGATCAAGGAGGAAGATAAGTATAAGGCTGTTCCTCCACCTTTCAATGACAACTTCTCATTGGAGGTTGATAAGGACAACATAAATGCGTACCTTGATCAGTTTAGAGAAGTATTTAAGGAAAAGAAAGAATTTATTAAAAATTATAAGAGGGTTGAAGTTGATGAAAAGGGAGAGTTTGTGATTAAAGAATAATCAATTGATGAGAAGAATGTTGAAATTTCTGTTGGTGTGCAAGTGTCAGAAGATGACTTTGATGATGATTGCTTAAACAAAGATGACTTGAGTGATTCAAGCAATCAAAGTTCAAGTGATGAAAGTTCAAAGGTTGGAAGAAAGGGAAAACCAAACTCAAAGAGCAAGATTCCTTTGTTACAAAAGATAACTCCCAAGATGAAGAAACATCATGAGCAAATGAGATGGGAACAACAATCCTTTGACATATGTAGTGGTTTAAAGGTTAACTATAATTCAGTTAACTATAATTCAGTGAAGCCTCCAAGCTAAGAAGCACTAAAAGAGAAAAAAAGTTAAAAACAAGAAGACTGAAGATACTGTAAACAATGATCAATTTATTCCTGTGTACCCTATTTTCTAAAGTCAAGAATTATTTGATATTGGTGAAGTAGAAAGTGTAGAAGAGTATGACAGAAGGCAGTCAAGATATAGGGGAAGCATTGATGAAGAACCAATCAATATGGAGAGATAGTCTTTGTCAAGATTTTTGTGGAAAGACAAAACATAATAATTGAGGAGTTTGTACCTTTCTTAGTTGATTATGATGGTATGAAAACTCAAAATACATTTGGAGTTGATCCCCCAAGACCAAGTGAAAGATTTAAAAAGGGGAAGTCAAGTTAAAGCTTCAAAGGAAGAGTGTGGTGTAAACATTGTGATGAGTATGGACATCACACAGATTCTGGTCATGAAAGATTTACTTTCAAACCAGTTGATGTTCGAAAATTCAACAATGTTTGGACAAGACTTTGGGTTCTACATGAAGAAATATGATGAGTATTTGGGTAAAGGCAAGAGGTCACCTAATGTTATGGTGAAAAGGGCTGAAGTAAAGAGTGAAAATAAAAGTGAAGTGAGTGACTGGAAATAAAAATGAATTGTTGAAGAGAAAAAGGCTCCAGTAATCAAACAACTTGTCAGAATAAAACCTGATAAGGCTGTTAGGAAAGTAAAACTTGTTGACCAAGGGAAGTCAACAGATGGTGAGGAAAATGTTAAAAGGGAGATGTTTAGGAGAAAGAAATCAAGAGAGTTAAATGGTGATGAGAAATTTCTTCTAAAACATGGGTTTGAACCCCAAGGACTTTTTGGAAACCAAGAAATGAAATTTACGTGACTAAAGAAACACATGTGACATATGAAACACTTGAAACAAGTGTGAAGAGAGAGTTTGTCATTGAGAAATGCAAGAGCATAGTTCCATATGTGGGAAAACCATATGAAACTGGCTATGACACAGATGATTATGATGAATCATGTGAAGTTGTGTATGAAGACCCGAAACCCAATGCAACACTTGTTCATGTCACTGATGATTTTCAAGGTGATGTACCTTGTATTTCATCACTTAACTGATTATTTTCTTTATTTCGTGCAGGAACAGTCCACACCAATCAATGATGTATGGTATATGGACAGTGGATGTTCCAGGAACATGACATGTGATAAGAGGTCACTGTGAATTATGAAGAAAAGTTTGAAGAACCTGTTGCATTTGGAAGCGATGGGAATGAAGGGAAGATTGTGGGGGAAGGTATTCTAACCAATGGCAAAGTGTCATTTGACAATGTATTTTATGTGGAAGGATTGCAATATAACCTTTTGAGCATCTCACAAGTGTGTGATAAAGGTTATAAGGTTGTATTTGATGATTCTCACTGTTTCTTCCAGAAACCTGAATTTGTGAATCCTCTAGATATGATTATGATGATGGCTCCTAGAAATGGAAACTTGTATAAATTGAAAATGAAAGATGCAATTTCTAGGGGTGGAACTTGTTTTGTGCCAAAGGCCACTGAAAATGAAACCAAATTGTGGCACATAATGCTTTGTCATGTTAATTTAAAGAACATGAACAAACTTGTTAAAGGTGAATATGTAATTGGTTTACCTACAAGGGAGTTCAAGCTTGATGACAAATGCATTTCATGTCAGAAAGGTAAGCAACACAAGTCATCACACAAAGTAAAACTTATAAACTCAATTGAACATGTATTGGAAATGCTTCATATGGATCTCTTTGGTCCTGTGAGTGTTTATAGTATAGGGAAGAAAAGATATTTCTTAGCGATCATTGATGATTATTCAAGATATACTTGGGTTTATTTACTAAATTCCAAGGATGAAGATGCTAAATTGATCAAGAGTTGTGTAACAAGGATTGAGAACCAACTGAATGTGAGGCTGAAGGTCATGAGAAGTGACAATGTTACTCAGTTTAAGAATGGTGTGATGACTGAATTCTGTCTTGCAAAAGGAATTTTTCAACAATTTAGTGCACCTAGAACTCCTTAACAGAATGGGGTTGCAGAAAGAAAAAACAGAACACTCACTGAAGCTGCAAGAACCATGTTAGCAGATGCTTATCTGCCTGTCACCTTTTGGGCAGAAGCTATCAATACTACTTGCTATGTTCAGAACATGGTACTTCTCAACAAAAGTCATGACAAGACTCCTTATGAGATTTTGTTCAAAATGAAACCCTACATCAAGTTTCTCAAACCTTTTGGATGCAAGTGCTCATTGTTGAATACCAAAGACTATTTGAACAAGTTTCAATCAAAATCTTTAGATTGTTTCTTTGTTGGATACTCCACACACTCAAAGGCCTATAGAGTTTATGTGAAAGATCATTTAAGTGTAATTGAATCTTCTAATGTGATATTCAATGAAAACTATTTTAATATAGTTAATGGAGCATCCTGGTTGTTTGATCTTGAGAAGTTAACCAAGTCTTTCAAGATTTATCCTGAAGACTTTGATGAAACTTTGTATAGAAGAAATGTCAAAGAAAAAAAAGTCAGAAAAGAAGGTTGATTTGGACAAATTGTGGTCAAAGGTTGCAGACAAAAAATGCTGAATACCCCTTTGTTAAAATTACTCCTGATAATGAACCAAAGAATGATCAAAATGACAATCTTGAGCAACCACCCGTTCAAGAAAATTCTATTTTGGATAATGAACCAACTGAAAATCAAAATGATCAAGAGCAAGTTTTAACAATGATGTGCAATATGATGAACTGTTTGATCAAGAACAAGATGAAAGACAACCAAATTTTGAAGAGTTGTTTCAAAATTTGAACTTTGGAAATAATGTTGCTTCAACTTCACAACAGTTTGCTGAAGAATCACTTGAAGTGAATGATGAAACAAAAGATACAATCATTAAGGAACTTGGTCTCAATGATACAAACCTTGATTCAAATATATCTATAGACCTGGTTGTGCAAACTTCCTTTGTTGAAAGAAATCATCCATCTGAAAACCTCATTCGAAATATTCATGAAAGAGTTACAAGAAGTGCATCTGAATCTGCAAATATTTGTTTGTACTCCTTCTTCCTATCCCAAATTGAACCCAAGGAACATTGTTCAAGCACTAAAGGACAACAGTTGGGTGGAAGTAATGCAAGTATGGGAGCTTGTAGATAAGCCAATAAACAAGTATGCCATTGGTACAAAATGGGTTTTAAGAAATAAAAGGGATGAGAGAGGAATTGTTGTGAAAATAAAATCAAGACTAGTTACACTATGCTACTTACAAGAAGAAGGAATTTATTTTGAGGAAGTATTTGTACTAGTGGCAAGGACAGAAGCTATTAGAATATTTCTAGCTTATGCTGCTTCAAATAATATAAGAGTGTTTCAACAGGATGTTAAATCTACTTCCTAAATGGAAAAATTGAAGAGGATGTGTATGTTACTCAACCTCCAGGATTTGAGGATCCTGAGTTTCCAAATAGATTCTACAAGTTAAACAAAGCTCTATATGGACTACATCATGCTCCAAGAGCTTGGTATGATGAGTAATCAAACCACCTGCTTGTTAATGGCTTTAAAAGGGGAACAATTGACAAGACCCTTTTCTACAAGAAAAGAGGAAGATATTTAATCCTACTTCAAGTATATGTTGATAATATTATCTTTGGGTCTACAAATGAACGAACGTGTTTGGAGTTTGAGGAAGTAATGAAGTCAAATATTGCATGAGCTCTATGGAAGAAATGAATTTTTTCCTTAGATTGCAAGCTCAATAAAAGAAGGATGGAATTTTCATTTTTCAATCAAAGTATGTGCAAGACATGTTGAACAAGTTCAAATCTCAAGACTTGAAGGCTGCTTCTACTCCAATGGACACCCATGAGAAGATGATAGTTGATGAAAAGGGAGAGCCGGTTGATGAACATGAGTACAGAGCAAAGATTGGATCACGGATGTATCAAACTGCTTCAAGGCTAGACATTATGTTGCTGTTTTTGTTTGTGCAAGATTCCAATCAAGTCCAAAAGTCTCTCACATGACAGCTGTCAAAAGGATATTTAGATACTTGAAAGGAAAACCTGATCTAGGGATTTAGTACCCAAAGAACAATGCCTTTGATTTAATTGCTTACACTGATAGTGACTATGATGGTTGCAACATGAGTAGGAAGTCAACATATGGTGGATGTTAATTTCTGGAAGACAGGCTGGTGTCATGGAAATGTAAGAAGCAAACTACTGTGTCAATCTCAACTGTTGAAGCTGAGTACATTGTTGCATCTGCATGCTGTGCACAAGTTCTTTGGATTCAGAATCAAATGCTAAACTATGGTTTGAATTACTTGAACACTCCTATCTTTATTGACAATACTGCTGCTTTGTTCATAGTTAAGAACCCATTCCAACACTCCATGACCAAGCACATTGAAATCAGACATCATTTCATTAGAGACTGTAGTGAGAAAGGACTAATTAAAAATGAAAAGAGTTGATACTAGTGACAACTTGGCTGACTTATTCACCATGCCACTGAATAAAACTAAATTCCACTTTCTCCTGAAAGCTTTAGGAATGATCAACTCTGATGAGGTCTGATTGATGATGTGTGCTTCATGTGCTAACTGACTATCTTTATAAAGGTCTTGATGAGTGAAGTCTTACTTGATGTGTGATTATGTGTGCATGTTTAATTGATGTGTGCTTTAACTGACCATTTGTGTGACTTAGTTGTGTATGATGCTTAGGTTGTTTGAATTCAGTGAATATGTGAAATATCAGGATTAGTGTGTTGGTCCTTTGAGTGTTCCTAGTATAAGGAAGAAAAGGTATTGCTTGGTGATCATTAATGTTTTTTCAAGATACACATGGGTTTATTTTTTGAATTCCTAGGATGAAGCGGCTGAATTGATCAAGAGTTGTGTTACAAGGATGGAGAACCAACTGGATGTGAGGGTGAAAGTGATGAGAAGTGACAATGGGACTGAGCTCAATAATGTAGTAATGACTGAATTTTGTCTTGCAAAAGGAATTCTACAACAATTCAGTGCTCCTAGAACCCCTGAAAAAAATGGTGTAGCTGAAAGAAGAAACAGAACACTCATTGAAGCTGCAAGAACCATATTAGAAGATGCTTATTTGCCTGTTACATTTTGGGCAGAAGCTATCAACACTGCTTGTTATGTTCAGGACAGGGTTCTTGTCAACAAAAGCCAAGACAAGACTCCTTATGAGATTTTGTTTAAAAGAAAACCCTACATCAAGTTTTTCAAGCCTTTTGGATGCAAGTGCTCATTATTGAATACTAAAGACTACTTGAAGAAGTTTCAATCAAAATCTTTAGATTGTTTCTTTTTTGGATACTCCACATACTCAAAGGCTTATAGAGTATACGTGAAGGATCACTTGAGTGTGATTGAATCTTCTGATGTGATATTCAATGAAAACTAGTTCAATACAGTTGATGGAGCATCCTGGTTATTTGATCTTGAGAAATTAATCAAGTCTTTCAAGATTTATCCTGAAGACTTTGATGAAACTTTGTATAGAACAAGTATCCAAGAAGAAAAGTCAGAAAAGAAGAGTTGTTTGGACAAGTTGTGGTCAAAGGTTGGTGACAATAATGCTGAATATTCCTTTGACAAGAATGCTTCTGATCATGAAGAAGAAGAAGTTAAGAAAAATGACAAAATTGAGCAACCACTTGTTCAAGAAGATCTTATCATGAATGATGAGCAAACTAATGATCAAAATGATCAAGAGCAAGTTGTCAACAATGAAGTGCAACCTAATGACCTGTTTGGTCAAGAACAAGATGAAAGACAACACGACTTTGAAACTTTTTTTAAAGTTTGAACATGGAAAAAATGTTGCTTCATCTTCACAACAGTTTGCTGAAGATTCATCTGAATTTCATGATGCAACTAAAGATTTGATCATTGAGGAACCTGATCTCAATGATACAAATCTTGATTCTAATGTGTCTATTGATATAATTATGCAAACTTCCTTTGTTGAAAGAAATCATCCACCTGAAAACATCACTGGGGACATTAATGAAAGAGTTACAAGAAGTGAATATGAATATGAAAACATCTGTTTGTACTCCTACTTCCTATCCCAAGTTGAACCCAAGAACATTGTTCAAGCCTTAAAATACAATAGTTGGGTGGAAGCAATGCCAGAGGAGTTGGCTCAATTCAAAGATCTGCAAGTGTGGGAACTTGTAGATAAGTCAAGAAATAAGTATGCCATTGGAACCAAATGGGTTTTCAGGAACAAGAGGGACGAAAGAGGTATTGTTATAAAGAACAAGGCAAGACTAGTTATACTAGGCTGCTTACAAGTGGAAGGAATTGATTTTCAGGAAGTGTTTGCACCAGTGGTAGTGCTAGAAGCTATCAGAATCTTTCTAGCCTATGCTGCTTCAAATAATAAAAGAGTGTTTCAACTGGATGTTAAATCAGCCTCTCTAAATGAAAAACTTGAAGCGGAGGTGTATGTTACTCAACCTCCAGGATTTGAGGATCCTGAGTTTCCAAATAGAGTCTACAAATTGAACAAAGCTCTATAAGGACTACATCAAGCTCCAAGAGCTTGGTATATGAGTTATCAACCACCTACTTGTTAATGGCTTTCAAAGAGGAGAAATTGACAATACCCTCTTCTACAAGAAAAGAGGAAGATATTTAATCCTGCTTCAAGTATATGTTGATGATATCATCTTTGGGTCTACAAATGAACAAATGTGTTTGAAGTTTGAGGAAGTAATGAAGTCAAAATATTGCATGAGCTCTATGGGAGAAATGAATTTCTTTCTTGGATTGCAAGTTCAACAAAAGAAGGATGGAATTTTCATTTGTCAATTAAAGTATGTGCAAGACATGTTGAACAATTTCAAATTTCAAGACTTAAAGACTGCTTCTACTCCAATGGACACCCATGAGAAGATGATAGTTGATGAAAAGGGGGAGTCGGTTGATGAACATGAGTATAGAGCAAAGATTGGATCACTGATTTATCTAACTGCTTCAAGGCCAAATATTATGTTACTGATTTTGTTTGTGCAAGATTCCAATCAAGTCCAAAAGTATCTCACATGACTACTGTCAAGAGGATTTTTAGATACTTGAAAGGAAAACCTGATCTACGGATTTGGTACCCAAAGAACAATGCCTTTGATTTAATTGCTTACACTGATAGTGACTATAATGGTTGCAACATGAGTAGGAAGTCTACATCTGGTGGATCTCAATTTCTGGGAGACAGGCTGGTGTCATGGCAATGCAAGAAGCAAACTACTGTGTCAATCTCAACTGTTGAAGTTGAGTACATTGCTGCATCTGTATGCTGTTCACAAGTTCTTTGGATTCAGAATCAACTGCTAAACTGTGATTTGAATTACTTGAACACTCCTATATTTATTGACAATATTGCTGCTTTGTTCATAGTTAAGAACCCATTCCAACACTCCAAGACCAAGCACATTGAAATCAGACATCATTTTCATTAGAGACTGTAGTGAGAAAGGACTAATTAAAATGAAAAGAGTTGATACTAGTGACAACTTGGCTGACTTATTCACCATGCCACTGGATAAAACTAAATTCCACTTTCACCTGAAAGCTTTAGGAATGATCAACTCTGATGAGGTCTGATTGATGATGTGTGCTTCATGTGCTAACTGACTACCTTTAGAGAGGTCTTGATGAGTGAAGTCTTACTTGATGTGTGATTATGTGTGCATGTTTAACTGATGTATGCTTTAATTGACCATTTGTGTGACTTAGGTGTGTATGATGCTTAGGTTGTTTGAATTCAGTGAATATGTGAAATATCAGGATAAGTGTGTTTGAATGTGTTTTGAAATAATAAATCTGTGTGCTTATCTGAAATTTCTTAATATGTGGATAATCTGATATGATGATGTGTTTAGATAGAATAGGGTTTGCATAATCAGTCTTGAATATACGTTATGTTGAATCTGCTTGTGTTGATGCATGTCATTAATATTATGATTGTTCTTGAATATGTTACTTTCTGTTGGTATCAAAGTATGTCTTTGTGTTAAAATTGCATGCTCAATTGAATACTTTTCAAGAAAATTTTCTCAAAACATTTTTAACAAAACAGAACAAGATAACGGTGTAGAAATATGATAAGATTATTCAGTTAAAAGCTTTATAGAAGCTTAAAAGGTTTTTAAATTGAAATTCATCCAACCTTATGGGAAATAATAGTACACTGATAATTTATACTAATCATATGGATTTAATAGGCTAAATAGAAAGACTATTAGTGCAGTTATTAATATGTATGGTTGCTTTCCATTATGTGTTATAACTGAGGTGATATAAACATAATGAAAATGCTAATCTTAATGTAGAGATACCTTGTTGAATATGCATGCCTCAAGATATATATCTCCGAAAGATAAGCTGAAAAGTGACTACCTAGTCATACACGAGCCTATTGGTATTTGGTCACCGAAAAATGAAACATCTTATACATATGACAAAGAACAAATGTGAGCAATATTTTATTATCAACCAAAAGTTGAAATGTTCACAAATTTTGAAAGAAAATGCAAACATGAGGGTTACTATAGAACTACAGAGGTGGGGCATCACTATAAGTCCTAAACACCTTCAATGGATGGCTAGTAAGTCCGTATTGCGTGGAATGTAAGTCCAACGTTCAACCTCAATATATTTGGAATCTTTGAAAAGAAAAATCTTAAAGAAAATTTATATGTTCTTTCGTAAAAATATCTTGACCAGATATCAGGGGGTTGAAGTCAAATTGGGGTGATCTGGGGAAAGCCAAATAAGCTTTGAGAAGAGATATGGGACATCATAGCACAATAAGTGTGATCCATTTTTGAATTATGCAAATTAATTGAACCTCAATCGTATCACCAATATGTAATGAAATTCATGCTAACTCTAGACCTGCTATTAACCTGCCTAATCTGTAATAAAAATGCTGAGAATGAAGTATTGAGAGGTGACTTAATCAATATGATCCCATATTGAGATCTTTTCATAAAAGGAAAAAGATTTGGAAGGAAATAACTGAAATTTGATCTCTTAATGCACCATTTTCTCTTAAACTTTGATCTTTAATGATAAAACTTTGTTTGAAATTTTGTTTAAGACAAAAAGAGTTGCATATAAAACTTCTAGCAAGCTTTAATGATTTTTAAACTTTCTAGCAAACTTAGATGTTTTGATAAGATGTTTAACTCATTCGAGCAAGCTTAATCTTGGATATGAATGAATATCTTATTTCTAGCAAACTTTGATGTTTTTGAACTTTCTAGCAAACTTAGTTGTTTTGATATGATTTTTAACTCATTCGAGAAAGCTTGATGATTATCTGTACTTAAAATGTAATTTCATGTATTATCGGGTAGACTTTGATAATTTTATACTTTCGAGTAAATTTGATATCTTAATGCACCATTTGCTCTTAGACCTTTAAATTCAATGATAAAGCTGTTTGAAATATGGTTTAAGACTAAAAGAGTTGCATTTTAACCTTGAATATGTTACTTCTAGCAAGCTTTAACGATTTTTTAAACTTTCTAGAAAACTTAGATGTTTTTATAGGATGCTTAACTCATTCGAGCAAGCTTAATACTTGAATATGTCATTTCCAGCAAGCTTTGATGTTTTTGAACTTTCTAGCAAACTTAGGTGATTTGATAGGAATTTTAACTCATTCGAGCAAGCTTGATGATTATCTGTACTTAAATGAATTATTCATGTATTATCAGGTAGACTTTGATATATTTATGCTTTCGAGTAAACTTGAATGTTCAGAAAGTTGTTCTTGTCAAGCACACTTGATAATTATGTGATACATGTATGAATATGCTTTACATATCTGTTTGGAGTAAACTTAAGTGTTTTAGTTGAAAATTGTATTTGTCTAGCATACTTCATAGTATTGGTGTTATTTTCTGAAATCACAAGGGTTTTCAAGTAAACTTTGTTTACCGAACAAACTTCATGCTTAGAGAATACTTGTCAAATGGTGAATCATTCCAAGTGTTCTCCCAGCATACTTTTTAATTTCAGAAAATTCCTAGCAAACTTTACTTTTCGGGTACACTTTGTGTTTAAAGAATACTTGTATATCAAAGGATAAGTACTCTCTAGCACACTTTGCACTCTTTGAGTATTTTCGGGCATAATTTTACTTTAAAGTATACTTGAATGAATATTCGTTAACTTTTTCATATCTAAAGTAATATCGGCTAAGGTTTGTGAAATTCAGATATTCGAGCAAGGTTGACAATTAGAAATATCTCTAAGTTATTATTTTTGGATTCTTTATTGATTCCTAGCAAGGTTGCCTATTTGATAAACTATACTTGATTATTTGTCTTGTGATTTATTTCTCGAGAAATCTTGTATATTCGAGTAAGCCTCCTTTATCTTATCCACTTAGTTTTATCCACTTAGTGTTATTTTTAATTTACTTTAAATATCTGAACAAAATCTGGAACGAGCAAGCTTTGAAAATGAACTTTACCTAGCAAACTTTGTGAATAAACTTTAACGAGTAAGGTTTATGCTAACATATTTAAAAATGAATTTTTGGCACTATTCATGAACAAAACGACAAATGCATTTAAAACCCACTTTAAAAAAGGTATATAATAGGGACTTAGAGAAAATTAACATTTCGCACTTCTCTCTCTTTCCACTATTGCATTATTGCTAGTTCACTCGCTCCAGAATCTCAGACGATGAATCAAATTCCTAACAAAAATTTGTCAGCCCACTAATTCCGACTCGGTAAGCATCAATTGATTGTTTTTGGACACTCATTATACAGAATTAGGGCTTTAATTTCATCTTAACTAACATCTCTGTTTTTCTATGTAGGTTAAAAATTTGTCGAAGAATAGGTTCTTAAAGAAAATCTTTTATTTCTTCTTTAAATTATGACTTAAAACATGTCAAAGTTGTGAACTTTATGACTACTTCACTTTGAATATGTTTTTGTTTATGTTTGTGCAGATATAAATTATCCTTTAGAGAAGAAGCATAATATGTGCGCTCTTCTGCAGGTCACTAATGACAATCGACCAGTTGAACTCATGATAAGATGGCTACAGCGGTTAAATCTCCGATTTTCATTAACAGAAAGTCCAGTCATCTATAGAAATCATCAATTAGATTTCTGGCATTCGGCACAACTCATAGACGATGAAATTGGTAGGCATATTGAGGCTACAATATCAAGGCAAGAAGTTGTGATTACTGAACAATTAATAAGGGCCGGTCTACAGTTGCTAGATAATGTGGAGGCCCCAATTCATTTTTCAACCAATCTTTTGTTAAGAATATTTCAAGAAATGATGGGATATCAAGGGGATGTCCATGAGGGGAAATTCAAGAAAGGAATGTTCCCAAACCTATACAAATTTTTAATTCACCACATTGTACAATGTTTTACACTGAGGAAGGGTTCTTGGACTCTAATGAGCAGATAGATTGCCAATGCCACGGTGGCTGTTTTCTACAACCAGCCGTTTAACTTTTCACGAATGATATTTGAAGGCTTGGATTCAAACTTGAGAAAGGCAGATAAAGATAAATTCTTGGTTTACCCAAGATTCTTACAAATTATTTTCAACAGGGTGATTCCTGAGCTACCAACCCTGGGAACAACTCATGCATTGCAAGATCCTAACGTTTACAAAGGGATAGCAAGGTTGGCAGCAACAGGCAACTACAACCTGGATGTTGAATTTGATATAATTCCATGGTTAATCAATCTTGATTTGGAGATTATGCTTGTTCCAGAGTCACCTAGGGTGACTTCTGAGGAGGAAGTGAGTGACGATGAAGATGATACTGATTTTGATGATGATGGAGATGATGGTGTTGATAGAGGCAATGATGATGATGCTGATGATGGAGGTGAAGGTGATAATTTGGAAGAGATTGTTGAGGAAGATGTTGTTGCGGCTTAGGAGGAGATTCAAAACCAATCCATTCCTACACCACCTATCTCACCTAAAAACCTAAACCAAGACCAATCCACGCCCCAACACCAAGACCATGAACCATATATCCCATCCCCACCAACATCACCAAACCATACCCAAACACCAATCCATGCCCAAACACCAATCCAATCCCAAATCCTTACTCGAACACCTATCCAAACACATACCAAAAGCCTAAACCAAAACCTTCAGAAAACCCACACACAAACCCAAACCATAACCCAAAGGCTAACCCAAACCCAAGACTAGACTATCCATGAATCGTACATACCAGAATATATCCCAGCACACCTCATATACCAGCCCAACACACCATATCAATCCCCAATCCAATCTCAAACAACCGATCAACCAACTTTTTAAATCATCCACACCCGCATACCCACCATTAGAACCTTAAACCCATTACCCTCAACAAGCACAAATATTTTTGAAAGCCCAACCCATGAACCCATCCAACCCCAAACCAATATCCCTGACCCATCCACAACTTCAACTATCTGTTCCCCTTACCTTGGTGCCTATTTGTTTGGAAGACACCTGGGTGTTTTGGTTGAGAATGTTGATTTAAGAATGGAGAATGAAGTGCTGAAGAAGAGAAACACAGATCTAGAATCCTTGTTGGCACATGGACAACAACGGATTCAGTCCCTGGTAACTGAGGTTGAAAAGACCTTAGCTGTACCAAAACAGGGGGAGAATCCACCTGTGGTCAACGTGAGAAGGGATGATATCAATGTGTTGAAGAATGATACTTTGAAAACTCTGTGTGATTTGTATTGAAGTAGTGGCGATGAAGATGATGAGGATGAGGATGAGGAAAAGAGGAATGAGGAGGGTGGATATGAGGCTGATGAGTCTGATGGAGGTGAATAATATTATGATGTGAATGATGTGGTAGTGGAGGAGGAGGTGAGATATCAGGTGAGAAAGTGGTGGATAATGAAACTGCTGAAAATATGGCTGATATTGACAATATTTTAACTGAGCCCTTAGTAACTGAGGCTATATTGACTGAGCCAGACTGATGTGATTATTGAAGATGGAGGTGATACTAAGGAGATTGTGATATCTGGAGAAGATAATGTTGAAACAACTTCTGAGCTCAAGAAGGTGGATGAGGAGCTAGAAGACTTGTTTGATCAAATTGATAATTTTTCTAGTGAACCAACTCTGGTAAGGGAAATTGGTACATCTAGGCCTGTTACTTTAGAAGAAGAAAGGGAAAATCTAAAGGAAACGCCATTTCTGAAACTGAAGATCAGTTACAACCTCTTGAAACAAACAAAGTAAAGTCAAGTGATGAGGTATTGATGACTGATGAAAATGCTGTAAAAGCTGCCAGAAGGCATGATGAAATAGTAACTGAATGGATGCAGAGGGAAATGATCTCAAGATTCCCGTCTGACAAGGAACTTGAGGATCAGAGGATTTTGTTGGAGGAGGCTGAACTGAGGAAAAATCTGAATGAAGATCAGGGGGAGCTAGAGCAAGAAGTAATTAAGAGGCTAATTAAACTTAAACAGATTGAAGAGATTGACAACTCCTTGGCCGTGGTCATTGTTAATTTTAAACAAGATGAATCAAGTAAGTCTGAACCAGAAGGAACTCCCGACCACTGCTGAACCTAAGGATGATGATTTGAATAAGCATTTGGCCACTGAAACTGTTGGTCAGACTATAACACAAATTTTGAGTCAAAAATGGGTTAAACAAGCCTAGGAAAATTTAAATACGAAGGATAGCTGGGTTCGTGAAGATGAACAGAAGTTTGAAAAGAAAGACCAAAGGAAGAGAAAGAGGGAGAATAAAACTGACAAGCCTGATGAACCTATTGATACAATTCCCCTTCAAATAATTAAGCCTGTTGATGTTGTGATTGAACCTGAAGTGAATGAGCCAAGAATTGATTCTATTGAAGATCTTTCTGATGAAGATAATGATGATACTTTTGATTCTCCAAATGTTGATATGACTGATGAACATAGAGAAAACATTCGGAATATGTTGAATGAGCCAAGAAGGAATGATCCAAAAATATTGGGCTTGATAAATCATGGTTACAAGTTTGAAACCCTGTCTCTGATGACTGATGAGGAGTTGCAGGTACTTTTAGATGAAGAAGTTGAGGACCTGAAAAAGAAACAAGCAAAACGAAACAGGGAATATCAAAAGTTCGTGGGTTATCTGAAAATTCATGGCTTCTCAGGGAAACAACTGAGTAACATGAAATTTGAAGAGCTGGAGAATTTCTACAAGGTCACTGTTGATGTTGTGAAGAAAGATGAATTGGAGAGGATGATGAAGAAGGCAGCAGATCAAAAAGATAAACTGGAAAAACATTATAACAAGTATGGGAGAAAATGTAAGTTTTTGATCGATCATGGCATATCTATGAAGTTGTGGACTGTCTAAGAAAGCAACAATTCGTAACACACTTCAAAAGAATATCAAGGAAAGTACAATTTGAAGCAACAACAAAGAAGTCAATATTGATGACTTTGGCAGAAAAAGAAAAGATGCAGTGGGAGGATGAACAAATTAAATTGTTTGATAGGTTGATGGAGTCGAGAAGTAAGGGAGGAGAAACTAAAGGCTTAAGCAGATTAGAAAAATTATCTATGTATGAGTTTGAAAAGGCCAAATTTGATCATGAAAAATCTGAATCATCTAAGGCTCCTCCCTTGGTGATTGTGAAGGAAGATCCGGTAGAGCATGTTGAGCCGTGGGAAGACAAGAATAAGATCAAAACCTTGAAGGGATTGATGCTAAGAAAAGGCATGGCTGGGGTAGTTTTTGATAACTTGGGCAAAGGAAAATTGAAAGAATTCTATTCTGAAAAGGAAGAATGGGAGAAGTTGGAAGCTGAACAGAGGAAATTGCTAGAATTCCAGTGTGGACCCAGGGGTGAACCTATTCAAGCCCGAAGATCTGTCCCTGCGGGTCCAACTGATGAGGAGATAATGGGCATGATCACTACTATGGCTACAGAAGGAGCAAACTACTTACAGTTGGTCATGTTGCCCAAGGATAAAGTTATTGAAATGTATGACAAGTCCGGGCATGTGAGAAGGCCAATTCCTAAAAGGAAGTACTCTTCTAGGCCTTCTACTGTAAGTGTCCCAATCCCAACCACCAGAGCTTCACAATAAAGAGAAAAAAAGCCACCAACCGATGTGTGCCTACCAAAGCAGCTATACTTCGATGCAAGAACCGAATCTTTGAAAGTCATAATGACTAGTGGTGAGTTGAAGTAAATAATATTCAAAGATGATTTCATGGACTTTAAAAAGGAGCAATTGGAAGAATGGATAGAATGAGCCTACTTGATTATCAAGACGGGAATATCTTTGCCAGACGACAACACAATGATCTCTCCAAACATTTGAGAGATCAGGCAATGAAGGGGTTTCCTATGCTAAAGAAGAAGAGGAAGTGGGAGCTGTCTAATTTTGAAAGGAGGAAAAGGCAAAGAAGGATATTGGACATCAAGCTGACTGAAGCTTCTTATAAGCAGAAGGCTAAATAAACCAATCCTTTTGCCAACGTGAAGGAATGCTTAAGCATGAGGCGGCAGATGACAAGGCATAATCATGAAGTCCAGAAGAATGGAAGGATCACAAAAATTGTCTATGAAAAACATGATCAACCTTCATTCTTAGAAACTCAGATGGACTGGCTTTGAGCATCATAAAGCATGACACAGATCTTGAATTTCTCCACGTGGAGGATCTGGAGGATATAATCAGATGGACTCTGCCCTGCCAGCATCCCTTCCACGGGGATATTTTAATATTTCAAGAGAAGGTCGCCTCAGTATGATTGGATAGAAGAAGAGATGCTTCAAGCTCCAGAAGATGAAGATACAACTGGTAGAATAGGCTTGATTTTTAATGTCCATGGGACAGAATTCTAACTTGTAGTATTGTGGATTATGTTATGTAATTTTCATTTTTAAAAAATTTGATGTGTATTTTGGCTAAGTGTATGTAACAAAATAGGTGTTTTGATACAGTTGAGGTTGTTCCAATCTATGGGAGATTGTTGGGATGGGAAAAGACTGAAGGAAGATGGGAATCTTCTCAACATCCCTGAAAATGGCTATGTATGGAAACCGAGCAAACTTACGCCTCCCAGCAAGCTTTTACTTGTCTAGTAAGGTATTTTGCATTCCCAGCAAGGTTATCTTTTAGAATTCATCTTAAGTGATAAACCGAGCAAGGTTCACTTTGTCTTTCAAGGTTGTTCTTTAAAGTCAAGAAGGTTTGTTTCATAGAAAACTCTTGACTAAGCCAAGCTAAAACTAAGTCTTTTGGTAAATCTAGCAAGGTTTATTCATAATAAATAGTGGTCCCAGCAAGCTTGAAGGAAATTGATAAAGAAATTGCTTAAAGGCTTCTAACGAGCAAGGTTCAACTCAGAGCAAGCTACAGTGTTACCAGCACACTTAGGTTTGTTAAATAAGTTAAGTTAACAAAAGGTTGAAGGGATCTCTGAAGAACAATTTTGTTCCTAGGACTTTATCGAGCAAAGTTTGATATAGTCAAGAGGATTAAAGTTTGCTAGATGAATATTTTCTAAAGAAAATATTCTAAGTAAAGCTTGCCCGAAGAACTGTTCCCCTGCACATTTAATGGTTACCATGTCTGCTCAATTAAGACAAATGTTGCAAAGCTTGCCCGAAGACCTGTTTTAAACTTAGAATTTATTGTAATACGTTTGAATATTATTGTATTAATAATAAGGGTTTCTAAAAAAGGAATGACAGATGTCAGGCTAGGCCTATAAAAGGAATATTTCAGGTCACGCCTAAACGAGACCGGCAGACTGGCGAATATTGTGATTTGACGGTAGACTCACTCCTGTACGGAAATCTGCTATAGATCCTGACATTCTACCTTTATACCCTAATCGATTTTCATTTTATCTTTCGTAATATTAATGAAAATCTTTTGATTTATTGTGTGTGTTTGTTACTTTAGTGTCTGTGATGCAATAATTGGAGTGTTATTGATTCCTCCTTTAATACTCTATTGTTCTTTACAAAATAGTAGTGTCGTTAACCTTCTTGTAGACACTTCGGTGTGGTTTACGACAGTGAGTTATCCTGAGAGAGAGAGAGAGAGAGAGAGAGAGAGCGACCGACAACTCTGGTCATACAGGGTTCACAGGCTCCGCCACCTTTAGAGACAGATGCCGTTGTTGCATTGCAGATGGGGTTCCGACTCACAGGCAACACATTATGCTTCCATGCATGATGCGGCCTCAGCAACAGTTCCCGCTAAAGACAACAACCACCACCACAACCACAACAGTAGGTAACGCTTGATATGATTTTTCAGCATCAGCTCACCATCATCGCCGAGCATGAGGAGATGCGGGCCCACTTGGCCTTCCACGACGATTATATTCGTGTTTTAGTCAGTCATATGCAGGTACCGATCCCCGCTTCTCTTCAGAATCCTGATCCCCAAGCTAGTGGTTAGGCTAAGGGAGAGGGTTGTGATGCAGCTCAGATGGAGGAGCCGTAATTAGAGGTTTTGGCAGGCTTCCAGTTACATTTTGTTTTGTTTTCCCTTTATTTTGTTTTTCATGATCATGGTCTATATAAAATAATATTATAGTGGGGAAAGCGGTATGGGTAACCGGTTGGGTAATATATGTATATATATATCTTTTGTTTGATGTATGTTGTATCTGATTGATCGTATATTTTTTGGTATTTGGAATTTTTGTGGTTGTTGTTCGCTATAAACCCTCACGAGACCTCACTCGTCCACTCGGGCTACCGGGGGGGGGGGGTTAAAGGGCTTGCTGCATATGCTAAATGCAATCGTGATTCCTACGAAAGTGAGTTAGGTCTTTTAACATTTTTAACCCGATTAACAAAATGTATAATGAAACTAATTAATTCTGCTCGGTAATCGTCTTTTAAAATTAATAAATATCATTTTTTTGCAAAATTTTGAAAAGACCTATGTCTTACAATTGTGAGAAGCTTGCTTCTATACGTTTCGAGATTTTGCAGATCCGGTTATGGTATCTAGGGAGACGAGTGTTCACGAGTGTCCACGAGAGTTTACTAGCCACATTGAGCATGGATTATCATTCATATCAGGTGATTTCGGTTTCATAATTTAGTTTGTTATTTTAGTTTAACTGTTGGAATGTAATTGTATATTTTATTGTCAGAACCATCACATTAGAGTCCCGGTTTTAAAATTGCTAAACAGTCAATCTCAACCCCGTCCTCCAAATTTTCTTTAAACAATTCATATTTTTAACATTGAGGACAATATTAACCTCATGTGTGCGGATGGGGAAAAATTGAAATTTTTAGCCCGATAGTACCTCGAAGAGTCTTCGGAAACTAAAGTTGTTAACTGTTAATTATTGTCATTAATGCCAAGTTACAGGTTTCTGGTAATGGTTGTTTTTTCAAAAAGAGAAGTTGAAAATAGGGTCATTTAATCGGGGATAATGAGTCTATGGGACGGGTATACATGTTTCATATCGGCAACCCATATTTCCAGACATATTGTGAGATAGCCCATATACTTAATACACATATTATATAATATATATAAAACATGTCTTATCATTTATTGAGGGTAACCGGTATGTTTCACAGAATTAGAACTTGCTTTTCTTATGCTTATCGAGATCTTAATACTACCACCTGTATGGAGGTTAGGACTTTAGAAAATGTCACACCCCAACCTAAGGCGGAAGCTGTTGATGGCAAACTGATTGTTCACAGATCACAAGGTACTATCATACAATATTAAAATGTGACAATATCTGTTAGTTTAAACTAAATAATTCAAATAATCCAAAAACAAACATAGTACATAATCATAAAAGTAAAAGCAAAATAATTTCAAATTTAAATGTCTTAATTTCTTCTAACTTAATCATCTCTAAGTTCTTCACCAACTTGAAATTAATTCAAACAAAAACCTGCATATGCGTATAAAATAAAGTATATTTGTCAACACAATGTTGGGTGAGTAAAACATCATCAATTTAAATATAATATAATATGAAAATGCAAAATTGCCCTTTGTGAGATAAACAATTAAAGCCAATGAGCAAATAATGAGTGTCGATAAAACCATTGCCTTGCGATGTGGGCTTTGACTACTACGACGGTCGTATGATCATACTATTAATGTGATTATGATGGACTTATCCGAATGTGATCAAGTAAACAATTAAACATATATCAAATTAGGAAAATAATTGATAAGCACACAAGGTTAACAGTTTGCTAATGTGAATACTAAATAATATGTAAATAAGACATGGTACGCATATGTCCCCAAAACAATTGAAAGTAAGTAAAAATGGGGAATGAGTTACTCACCTTATCAAATAAGCAAATGAGAACGATTTGATAAAAATTAAGATAAGTCACACTCTTTTGGGAATACCAACGAGAAATCTTAATTAAGAGTGATAGAGGTGAAAATAGATATAGATCAAAACAGATGCTACATTTGATAGGGATTGGGGGTTGAATGGTGATCGAGGTATTTGTGGAAAAAAATATGTTATTTAATTTATTATTTATAAAAAAGAATCACCTTTAGTTGATTATATATAATCTAAATACTATATAAAATATATTCATTCATAAAATACTTAGACCAATATTTATATTTTACTATATTATATAATAATATTTGTGTTAAATATTTATTTAATTTAAAGATTCATCTAATTTTATTTGTTAAAAACCTTTAATAATTTATAACATCTTTATATAAATTTAGGTCAAGTAGTTGCGTCTAATGTGTAGTTGTTTTGGTGCCAAATATTCAGGTTTTATTTTATTGGTTTTTTAATATAAAAGGTATTAAAGTAATTACTCCACCCGTCCTTTTCTGAAGCCTTCCCCATCATCTTCAACATTTAAACACTTCCTTCAACATTCCACACTAGATTCTTCATTTAATCTTCTTTCTTCAACCTTCCACACTTTTCAAAATGTGTTCCAAAACCAAGAGAGTGTTATATTTTTCGAGTTTATTTCCTTTTGAATGATCAGTCTGATCAACCTATCATTTTTAAGTCCGATGAATCTTTGTTTTCTTGTGTTCAATCTTCAACCCATGAGTCTATTCTAGTCGATGAACCCGAGAAACCTACATCCGAAAACCTCATATTAGTCAACAATAATATCACTTCCCATGTTTGTGGTCAAGAAGTTGTAGGTCCAGCCGCTTCTCATGTTAACCAACTTTCTTCTCCGGTTGCTCCCGTCATGTCTGATTATCCTTCTCCGCTGTCTCCAGAAGTTATTGTTCCATCTATTGCTGTTCGTGAAGATTTTGGCTTTTGCGTGTTGTGTGATGCTCCCTACGTATCCAAGCATCAATGGTGAGGATTGCTTGTTGTGGAAGTGGGCTCGTCTCAGTCTAGTTTATGAACAATGGGGGGATTTCAGCCCTGACCAGTAACCTTTATTTGTTGTTCTTTATTATCATGTCCTACTAGTTTTATTTTGTGATGTTTTTTTTTTTTAATTTCCCATGGTTATTTGTAATCTTCATGTATCTTTTTTATATAATCCAATATAGATGTTTGAAATCTTGTTAATTATATTCATGTTGAAGCAGTTTTTTTAGAGATGTTTATTTGTTCTTTGTTGTTGTTGTACTACATAAAACATACTTACTTGGTAGTTTATAAAAACATATGTTTTTTTTAATACATGCGTTTAACATACGTTTTGTTAAATCCCTTTTTATTCTTTTGATTTCACAACAACATACGTTTTGTTAATGCTAAAGTTATAATAGAGAAACCATGTTGTTTTTTTACATGAACTTTTTTTGGGTTATAATGTTAAACTTTTTATGCAACAAAAGCCACGTCATAATGCTAAACTTATCCTAGAGCAGACCCTGTTATAAGGTTTAACCTTTCTCCAACCAAACCATCTGATATTTTTTATGTAGTTAGAACTTTCTATTTGTTATTTACCAAATGTTATTTCCATCAATTAATTTTTTCACCACTTTTGTCCTGTTTTTTTTGTTGCAATTTTTTACGTTGTTCTGATACTCAAATAATAAAACAAAAGGTTTACCTTTATTGGTATTTTTTTTTGTTATTCATTAATCTTATTAATCTCAAAATGTTTTTCCTTACAATTTTTTTATTTTCTTGTTACTAGATCTTATTTAGTGGCTCTTGTTATTTTGTTATTACTTGATATTTATTCTATTTGTTTTTTTTTTTTTTTTTAGCTGTTTATTGCACCAACTAGTTACTTTAACTAAGTTGCCCTTGTAAGTGTTTGGTCCAACCTATTTATCCGATTTTTATGAGGTGATGTTTAATGTTTGAAATGTAGTACAATTTTCATGGTTTAGTCTTTTCATTCATTAGTGGCGGTTGTCTTATCATTATTTTCTTTATAAAATACATTTGACGGCTCTACCTTCTACATCTTTAAAATCAATCTCTTACTCTTCATTAACTAGTATACACTTTCCTTCACCTACCTTCCATTAATCATATTATCATACGTTTTATTTGCGTGTTTTAATGGAAATTACCCCGTTGTTGACCCCCATCTAGATGGTAATACATTAATTATCCCTACCAGACAAGTATTCCATATCCCTTTTGATGGAGGCTGTTCAACCACTCTTCTTAACAACTTAAGAAATGCTGTTTCATTACAAGGTATTTTTATCTTTATAATGTTTATAAATTTGTAGACACACTCGTAACTAATGGTAAATCCGTAGGAGAAGACAACGTCTCGAATTCTTTAGACCGACTTAGTAGCAACATAACATATGTACTAGAAGATGCTGTCCCATCTCCTATTTCGTTAGACCCAATCGGTATCAATCTTGTGGTTACAAGTTTTATAAACATTTTAATAAAACATTTTATCTTATTTTATTGTCAAAAAAAATTTTATTTCAGTTTTTCAAAAACAGGAATCCTAACATATATATTTTTTCCCAATGGTACCAAATTTTGGCGTCCAAAGATTGATAACAAATTAAAACCCATTCAAGGTGTTGTTTTTAATTGTTGGGAAGATGTCGTTGACATGTATTTTAAATACGCTGTTGAACCAGGTTTTTCCGTCCGAAAAAGGTCAAACTAAGAAATGGAAAGGTGTGGTCACAAACAAATATCTTGAGGTGTAACAAATGTGGTGCACCCCAAAACAAACATTCATTTGATTCACTGTGTGAACCCTCTATGTATGTTAGGCAAAAGACATTCCGCATAACTAATTGGAAGGCCCACAAATTTGTTTCATTTTGTCGCGACACATCTAAGTTTATTCTTTTTAAGTTTGTAGAAGACCACAATCATGCTCTTGTTGACACTTGTAATCGTGATATAACTAAAATATCTAGAAAGTTATCATATTCAACCAAACAATTTATACATCAAACGAGTATGAATAGAATTGGTTCTACTGTGGCTCATCGTTTACTTTTGTCCATAAAGAGTGGTCATCATAATGTTAGAGGTACTCCTATTGATTTCAAGAACTTTTACAATGGAATGAGGATTTTTATAGGTGATCGAGACTCCCAGTTAGTTATTGACAGGATAAAAGATCGTTATGAGGTTTGCCCCAAGTTCTTTTTTTATTTCACTGTTGAAGATGGAAAGTTAAGGTCTGTTTTTTGGGCCGATGAGATATGGAAGTTAAATTACCAAGCTTTTGGTGATATTAATGCTTTTGATGATACTTATCAAACTAATAGGTTATTTCTTTATCCTTGTTTTTTTTAGTTTTGAATTTTTTTTTTGTAAATATGTTTTTTTTTCAGGTACAAAATGATTTTTGTTCATTTCACCGGTGTTGATCACCACAAAAAAATGTGTTACGTTTGGTGCAGGGTTGATTAGTAGTGAGACCACCGAGTCTTACAAATGGTTTCTTCAATCTTTCCTTAATTGTCATGGTCAGCACCTCAAACTAGTTTTAAGTGATTATAATACATCCATGCGGCAAGCCATTGTTCAAGTATTTTCTGAGTCACGACATAGGTTATGCATGTGGCACATAATGAAAAAATTTACAGCAAAGGTTATCATCTATTTTCTTACTAAATAAGTTGTTATATGATGTGTTGAACTAGTTTTTACTAAATAAACAGATTGTTTTTTGATGTTTTAAATTAGCTTTAATTCCTTGTTTTAATATAGGAATCTGGTGATCTTTTAGAAAACATTGATATTCGTTTGCGTATACATTGGTTGGTTTGGAATTTGTTTATCACACCTGATACATTTGTCCAGATGGCATTATCTAATGAAAAATTTGGGTTACAAGACAATGACTGGTTGAATGAAATGTTTGGTATACGAGATCGGTGGGTTTCGGAAATTTTTCGAGATATCCCATTGTGTTGTTTAATGAAGACTACTTCCAGGTGTGAAAGTTCGAACGCGTCAGTTAAAGTTAACCCAACTAGCGCCAACACCCTAGTGCAATTCATGTTGTGCATGGAATCTAGATTGGACAATCAACGTTATTCGCAAAGAGGTGCATAGCATAAGACGTTATCTGCTTCTTTTAAAGGTTCCATGGATGAATTAATAGAAAAACATGCATTTGACTTGTACACAAAAACGATTTTTAAAGAAGTTCGGAAAGAGATAACTAAAGGGAAGTACGGTTGTTATGTAACAAAGACAGAAACAGGTTGATGCCCAAATTCATACTCCGTTACTTACTTGGATAAGAGAAAGGATGTAACGAACGTCTTCCTAGGACGTTCCTTAAATTTCAGTATATTTATTAACTTTTGTTTTTTTGTCATACGTTCCTATTTTTTTTATCGTATGATACACATGAAAATTAACTTATGTTTTTTTTACCGTACAGGTTACATTTGACCCTGTTGATAACTCTGCGCCATGTTCTTGCATGGGATTCACTCGTATTGGTTTCTTATGCCAACATGTCTTTTGTGTTTATAGGATGAAAAAAGTGGATGAAATTCCTTCGAAGTATATAACACCGAGGTGGAAACGCGATGTTCTCCCCCGAAGTGTTTTTTCACTTTCTAATCGTTATGGTATTGATTCTAATCCTCAAAGTGTTTTATTGTTTGATATTTTGGATACTATTACCGAGTGTGTTGACATGTTAAGGTCTGATTCTGAAGGGTTCAACTCTTTTGCCTTGAAGATTAAAGATATAAAATCCAATCTTTTCGAACAATATTCAAACAATTCAAACGCCTTGGGTGAAAATGAGAATGTTCTAAAGATATTATTAGTAAGGTAACTGATGGTGATGATTTAATTGACAATCCTGATTTCGTTTGAACTAAAGGTTGCGGCAAAGTTCGTTGAATAGTTGGTGAAAGTGAACAAAATGTTGAAAGGGCTAACAAAGATCCAAGGTTATGTTGTAGTTGTGGGGAATATGTTAATCATGATTCTCGAAATTGCCATTTAAATAAAAACAAAAAGAAGAAGAGCTCCAAAGTCCCCGTCCCCCCCCCCCCCCCCCCGTCCCCAACAGAAAATGTTTAGGAAGTATCTTTTAGCTACCGTTTGTTTTGTTTTCCATGGATCCATCTAGGTGTGGAAAGTGTGTTACGATGCCACTTAATAAATATATATCCTATGCAAGCATGTTATTTAATTTACTCAACTATCCTTCTTTATTTTCTATCTATTGATCTTTGCACTTTTTTTAATGTGATTCTCTCATACTTAACACATCATATTTATAACACAACACATCTTACCATCTAATGTCCATTTTTCTCACTATAAAAGAGAGATATTATAACCTTATTTTTGTTCACCTATATATCTCAATCCTACCCGTCTCTAACAGTTAATTCGAAGAATATTGAACCAAAGGTTGAATATGTTAAACCAAAGATACCAAAGGTTGAAGATGTTAAACCAAAGATACCAAAGTTTTACCAAAGTTTGAAGATGTTAAAACTGAGATTTGTAACCACACATTCGTAGATGATGACGAATGAATGTGGTATTACGATTTTAACAATTCTTTACCTAACATCACCGCCTTTTATCCGTACCCAACTCCCTCCTACGACTTCTGTCCTGCTTGTAAACGTTTCTACTTTGTTATATTTTGTGGTTGTCTAATTTTTTAGTGTTTTTCTTAGTATTGTTTGTTGTATGAAACCTTATGTTCAACCAAAAGGGCACAAGAGTTAAAAGATTGTTACTTTATGTTCTTGTACTATTACAAAACATTTTTATGCCAAATTTATTTTCTCATACTTTTACACTATCAAAGAATCTACGCCCATCATTTTAATCGTACTAGTTGGTACTTCCTTCTATTGAAAAAAACATTTAATGTTACAAACCCACACTCTTGTTTAATTGTTTTTCAAAATCATTTTCTATTTACTTTATTTTTCTTCTTCAACAAACTCATTTTTACCAGTTAAAGATATTTACATTCATTTAAAGCTTTGTAGGCATGGGCCTGTTTATTCACCACATACTGTATACCCCATTTAACCATTTCTTGTTTTTTATTATATTATTTTAACCATTTAAAGCTTTGTAACCTTATTAAAAACCTTTTTCTTTTCGTTATACTATATGTTGTATCATAACTTTGATATCCTACTTTTAAGATTTATTTTGACCTAACTTTACGTATAATTTTATATAGTTTTTTTACTTCCAATCATACCTTCTATTTGTCCTTGATTGTTTTTATACCCATGTACATACAAGTAACATACGTTACCCAATCACCATTTTAAAACACTTCACTGAACATCATTTGTTATTTTTTATTACATTATTTTAAGGACTCGTTAGTACACTAGTTAAAACTTTTCTTATTATATTATTTCAAGGTTTCATTAATGTAGTTTTCTACTTTTTTTTTAACATACCCATTTCCCATTTTCTTTCCCTCTCTTTTTGTACCCTTGTATATACAAGTAACATGCGTTACCCAATCAAAATTTCAAAACACTTAACTAAACATATGTTTTTTACAAACATATGTGTTTCTAGCATATATCTACATTACAACTTATAATCAGTCTTCTATTACGAGCTCCCCTATCGCTAATCGTTATTCCTTTTTAATTTTCTAAACAAAATTTGGGCTATTGTGTGTTCTCTCGTCTTTGTGAACTCACATTTACACGAACACCACACTGTTGAATGTGAGTTATTAGTGTATTGTTCGTATAAACTTTTTATTTTTTACATTAACTAAATTACTTGAATCCACTTGTCCTAAAAAGATTTCAATATCCTACATTTTCGATCACACCATGCTTCCCTTTGTACTTTATACTGTTCATGTACCATTCAATTGTTTTTTGCATTCCTTGTATTACTCATTTTATTTCTTACTTTTTAAAAACTCATTTCCCAATAAAGTCATTTCAAGGTTTTTAATTTTTTTTTACATACCCATTTCCCATTTTTTTCCTTCTCTGTCTATAATATTAGATAACCATACCTTTGTTATTTTTTAATTAAATAAAACATAAACCAAAACAATAAATTATTTGTAAGGCGTAAACAAACAATAATCAAGTTTCAACAACAAACCCAAAAAAGTACCCCTCCATAATGCAAGTTCATACCCCCTTACTTCAACTAAAACAACTGTACCAGTCTTACTTTAACTACAACCATAACAACATTAACTTACACTACTTCATACCACGGTCTTCTAATTTTTTACAAAATAACCCATTGTACCATCAACACAAGATTTTTTCAAAAGCAAATAAATTACATACCTCCTCATTCAAAATCTCTTCTTGTAGCTTGTTAACATTAGACAACACAATACTTGTTAACATTTTCTTCTTTAAACTTTTCAGTTGACTTTTTTCCTTCATTCCTTGTCGGGAGAAACCACTTTCAAAGTCGTCTGGCTCACTCATAAAAGTTTCCATGTGTCGCATCAAAACGACCCCACCTTCAACAGTACGTTTTTTTAATGTTCCCACTTTACCTGTATCCTTTCAAACTTACATGCTTATATTTCCTGGCTTTTCAGATGATTCCAAGATAACAAATAGCCGACAAACATGTCTTCCTAGAAAAATCATACAAACAAATAACATGCGTCTTAAATTCAATAACAAAAATAATTATTCTTACCTTAATATTAAATGTATCACAATTTCTTACCATCTTGTATGCTGAATCTTTTAACTCAAACATCACATTGTCTCTTAAAGTAGCCAATGTAAACATATCTGGGAAGTGATCGATTGCATATATCGATGGACTTTTAAGGTTGAACACGACAACATAATACTCATCTTGTTCGAGAATTGGGAAGTAGACCAAATCAATTGTCTTGAAACTACACACACTCAGTTCTGACCTTATTGGCGTGTAAATGTTTTGTGCAAACTTTGCTTCTCTTATTTTGGGACTAGATTCTTCAGAACTTAGCGTCCAATCTTCCTGTTATAATTAATTAAATTAGTTTAAGATTATAAAACTATAAAACCAAATTAGTTTATAAAAATATTTAAAACTTACCAACACGTTGGTGTTTATGAAGTATCTTCTAGGAGATATTTCTTGTTCTAATGTTATCTCTTGATTCAGCAACGCCGACCACAAATCAACGACTTTCTTGTTTACCCTCTCTTCAAATTTTAAAGACCTAACGTGATGGAGGCCCAAGTATCGAAGAACGTGTCATGCTATATTTGGAGGCCTATGATCGTGCTTTCAAAGGTGGCCCACGAAGCTCCATTTTGAGCCCATTACCAGTCAAATCGAAGCTTGAGACGAGGAGCACATTGTGGCAAATGCCTATGGCGGTTTGGCCCCTGTCCGAAGCCCAAAACGCTTCCTAAATAAAGTTATGGGCATTTTTATGTTTTTTTGCATTTTCTTTTTGGGTTTGTGTTTGGCCCATGGCCTTTTTTGAGCCCATTTCGTATTAGAATGTATATTTATATGTTTCTTATGTAATTGGAAAAGGCAGACTTCAATTTGAATAATAATTATTTTTCCTTTCATTTTCCTTGACCTTTGGGTGAGATTTGGGGGTTTTTAGAAGTTTATCGCGGGTATTCTCTGAATCAACGTGATTCGATCTTCGTTATCGTTTTAATGCTGCATCATAACGTCACCCACTTCAGCAATTAACCCTTGGTTCGAGTTGAACACTACCTTCCTGCGTTTATCAATTTTTTTTATCAGTTACACTATTCTAATAAATTATGACTTTTGTTTTTTGTTTTTGATATGAACTTACTTTGATGGTAGACCATTTAATTTCCGTCCCCACTTTCCGTAACATAAAAATGTCAACAGTTAGTCATCTCAAACTAAAACTAAAATATGTTGTTCACGTATGTTTTCCTTTTTACTTACCCATATTTTTGTTTGATCTTTTCGTCTCCAGTCATCAAATAATCTTATATTCTTTCTTCTAGAGTAGTTATTTTCCTATCCAAATCTACCACTCCTCCCATAAATGTTAACTCTCGAATCTTTTCCGCCATCTTTCCCAAATTTGGTTTTAGCCTTCTTGACTCCATATCTGACATTACTCCACTTAAATCCCCTCCCACCTTAGACGGTCAACCTAAAATTTTTTCATGTAGATTAGTCGGTAACATATGTTTACAAAAGTTTTAGTAACACATGTATTGTTAACATTTCAGTTTTGTAACACTTATATCCCCTGCCACCTTAGAGTATTCACCCTAAAACTGCTTTGTATTATTTTTTTATCCCTGTAATTTTGAGAATTAATATGTACATATATAAATTTCTTTTTGTTGTCTTGTTAACATATATTTATTTTTAAAACAAAGTTTTGTAGAAGATTTATCATTATCTTTATTTTCAACGCTTACGCCTTTACCATGCCCAACATCTCCAACATCATTGCTCTCCTTTTTCTTCTTTGTTTTAACTACAACTCTAGTATCATCCCCATCATTCCCAGCATCACTTTTGTTTCTTGTCTTCTTTGTTTTGCCTACAACTCCAGTGTCATCCCCAACATTCCCAACATCACTACTCTCCTTTAGCACACTTGGTGTATCTACAAGACAAGCACGTTGTTTTAAACACATTTTACAGTATCAGGTCCATAATTACTGTCATGTTATTTTTTTACCTATTTACGTCATCCCTAAACTGAAAGACGGTTCATCCAAATCCTCCTCAAAGCAACCTGAGTATGCAAATTATAAAAACAACAAACAATTAAAACATAGTCCAACCAAACCAATGTGACATATTGAATCCTACTTTAACAATACTGATTATTTTTGCATTCACAACAATTTTCTCTTTTGGAGTTGCGACATACCCTCTCTGATGATTATCAGTGCTCTTTTATCATCAATCTTTATATCTTCCCCTCCACCTTTTGTATTTTCAGTTTCATTGCAGTCCGTGTCATCACAATCTTCATCACCTATATCAACCAGTACTCAAGTCATTTTTCCTATTATATAAAGCTATTAAACATAAAATTAAAATTAAAATTAAAATTAAAATAATTCTCATTGTTTTACCTATTGTATTATTGTCAACATCATCAACTGATTTTTCAGTACTACTATCCTCTTCATCATTTTTTTCTTTGTTCAATGACACGTTCTCTTCTCCCTCTTTTACTTCAATTTCTTCTTCTTCATTTTCATTATCATTTTCTTCACCATCTTTCACGTCATCGTTCCCTATATCACATGTATCATCTTCTTCACCAAGGTCTGCATCATCTTCTACACAAAATAATTCAATTAGTTTTGACCCGAAATATGTATTTTAACTTTAATCACTTAACTTCAGTTAGCACTTTATTTCTGTCATCGTTTCTCACATCTGCCCCATCTTCATCCTGTACATTCTCATATTCTTCACCATCATCTAGATCATCTTCCAAATCAGTCCCATCTTGTTCCTCATTTTCTTTATCGCTTTCCTCTTCTACTAAATCTATATTTTAAATGTATTAAAAACAATACAACATTATTCTAAACTACCTTAAACAAAACTGTATTTCACACTTTTTATTACCTTCACTATTCAACGTTCCTAACACCTCCTTTATCAGATCGCCAGTTTCATCTCCCAGAGCTGGTGGCATTCTAAATGCTCTTTTATAATTGTTAACAAGACCTTTCATCTTCTCATGTTCTTTGTTTTTTTTTCAGTGCATCAAGTTTGTTTTTCACACTCTCAGACTCCTCCGGACATCCTTCTGTTTCATTCGTCTTGGCCCGCATGAATAATCAACATACCGTAACATATGTTTTTCTATGCACATATATCATATGTTTTATTAGTTAATTATTACCATAAAGGCTTCATCTTGATCAACTTTCTCTTCTTTTTTTCATTTCCTCAGCTTTTTATTGTTTCCATATTCCAAATCCTCCTTCTATCCTTTCCATTTTATCTCTTTCCGTGAGCATCTCTTTATTCCAAAATAAATTCGGGTTACCCTTATCATCAGAGCTTACCTCTTTGGAGTCCATACTCCCCACATATAACAGCTGTCAAAAATATACACAAGTATTAGTTGCCTAAAATAACAGTTTTTCTTTGTATTTCATCATTTTAGAGATATAACAATAAAACTTACCGTTAAAAGACTTAATGGTCCACAAAATTACTTGTTGACGTTACTTCTTCCTATCCAATCTTGCATGTTTTCAAACAATCGATTATGTACGAACCCCAACCTATTTTTTTGAAATATGTATTTCGATTGATGTAATGCAAGACGTCTTCTCTGAATCTCCCTTGAGTTTTACATTCTGCCATTATGCACAAAAACAACATTAGAAAGTCTGGTCGGAACATGAACATATCTTTGTCTCCCGCATCGTTAATCTTGGCAACAATTTCACTGGGCGCAACATATTGGCCCTGGGTATCTCTCTCTCCACTCCATGACACTCTTGTGGCAGTTGGGATAGTATATTTGTGTCTCTATTTATCCCTTTCACTTGGTATGAGAGAGGTTATACTTTAGCTTAATACGTTTAATCAATTTATACCTATTGATATATAGAATCTAGTTATGTGATATGTGTAGGTGATTAGCAATAGATTAATAAGAACCAAGTGTTGAGTGGTAATTTGGACAGAGTAACGGCTTGAGAGAGATAATATAAAACACTTGTTAAATTATGAGACTATAACAGTCTATATATAGAAGATGAATGTCATTCGTTACACAGTTCGTAACGAAATGCCTCATTCGTCTTCATACAATACATAACATAATGAGTATAGCGAATGAGTCATTCGCTATAACCCAGTCGTCAACATTCCATGACGAATGGATATAGAATAATAACGATTAAGGTCCATTCGTAAAACATCCTTAACGAATGGACACTAATAAACACGAATAGCATCATTCGTTAAAAATACATAACAAATGAGTTGATAATTTTAACGAATGGGACTGGTAATTACCAAAATGCCCTTACATTAATATAAATATAAATTACATAAGTTACAAAGACTCGAGACGACCAAAACCGTGCACTAACAAACTCCCGCTCATTTCGTGCTCCTTGTCTTCACTTTACTTAAACCACTTAGACTTACAGTCAGCATAACTTTGAACTCCAAACGCATGACAAACATGAACAACGCGTTGGAATTTTATAGCGCGGTCATAATCTTCAATATTAACAAAAATAATCTCGTTCTGGAATAGTACATCATTGTCGGTCTCTGATAAGTTAACGAGCCACATTGGATCGATGACTCGCACAAACTCAGTCTTCAAACCTGTTCCCAAAATGATAATCGCTTCACTCGTTCGGTTGTCGTAATACCAATTGTTGAATGTCTTGTAAAGACTTTGCGGAAACATCTTTATAGGCACCCTTTTTATCGTTTTTGGTAGCTTAACATTCAGTACGAGCTTCCTCCAACCAGTTTTCGAATCAATATCATCGATGTACTTCCTGGTTGGTACCTGTGGCTTAATAAATTTAACCTGTGATTGATTTCAAAAAGTAGATGTTGGCGAAACCATCCTGCCAGTGATTTCCACCACGGTTGATAAACGGCCGGTTGGTGAGAGTCTGCACGCCCCACCTCGGCATTGAGAGTATCAGTAATATATAATACTGCACACCGTTCTCCCACTTAATTATACAAACCCTCAGACCCGAATCATACAACCATGACACAATGTCACATTTGACGGTTGTCACTGCCTTGAATGTAGTCTTTTGTTTTGCCTTTGAACGTGCATTGACCTCCATCTGGTTCTCTTTGTCAACATAACGATAAGCTTCAATAATCTTAGAGATTTGGGATTTGCCGTGGGTCCCAAACCACCCTCCGGCATCAGGATCCATTGACTTCGATCCTTTTTCAGATACTTTACCCTTTTTCTTTGTGGTCTTCTCTAGATGATTTTTGGCAGCTTTAACATGTTCGTCAGTGAAGAATGGAATACCCTGATCAACATTAGAACGCATATAAAGATCAGGATATTCCTATTCCGTCACATCTTCAATCTCAATATCCTCATAAATAAACGACGTATCCCCGGGTGGAATACTTGTATCAACGTGAACCCCGTCATCGTTAATTACTTTCACATCCTCCTATGCTTCCAAAGCATCCATCTCTTCATCATTCAAACCTAATAATAATGAAATTTGATCACGAGACAGGGAAAGTCCACAAACTCACCTTCCTCGATCTCGTCATCATTAATAGAGCTCATCACGATACCATCCACATAATACATAAATAATATCGTGTTGGCTTTGATCGACTCAATAGGAGTGACATTGGTAGTATCTTGATAGACTAAATTTTTCGATCATCACCAGCATCAACACCGCTAGTACCAGTAACAGACGTACCTTCAGCTTGTTTCGGCTTACTACCACCAGATCTAGCCGTATCAGGATCTTTGTAATCATCATTATTATTCAATTTCTTCAATGCAATGTCTTTACACGTTATTTGAAAGAATAAGTTCCTCATGTTCCCTGATTCTCTCCTATTGAGCTGTAACAAGCTGACGGAGTTCTCATGTCTCCTTTTGGCAATATGATATGTGACTCATCAATCTTTGTTGATTCATCAGCAGTTGATCTTGTTGGTGACGATCGACATCCATTTGATTTTCTTGAAGATGAATCAAACTCAGTAGCATATCCATTTGCTGTGCAAGCGACAAGGTATGAAATGCAGGAGGTACTGGCTACACCGGACCTTGTGGACGGGTAACCCTCATAAATGATAAAGACAGGAGCTGCATCGGCATTGTTGTTGTAGCTAGAGAGGTAACCATCGAGGTAATCGGAGATGTCAGCATCGAAGATAGCAACGATTGTGAAATCGAAGCAAATCTCGGGTCAGTCGATGCTGTCGTCGTAAGAGTAATGATCGGGGTGCTAACAGTAGCCGACACTACCGACATTCGTTGAGCAGACGACCTTGGTATCTGTGGAACAATCTCCACACCATCACTTATTGTAACACAACATTTCGGCGGTTGTTCATTCATCACCGCCTTCCCCTTTCGTTTACGTTGAGTAGCTGCCAAACTAGCTGCCTCAACATCAACCTATCTACGACCTCCCCCATTTCCACCATCACCACAATCATTATCACCTATTCCTCTTGTCGTTCGTAATCCGAATCATAATGTATCCAACGGTCATTAGAAGCACATACATAATCCAGATTCACTAGATGACCAATCAAAAGTTTGGCCCTCGGTCTATCTCAGCCGTCTACTTACGATTTGTCTTCATACACTTCATCATGTTAGTAGTCATGTGTTCTAATACTAACACATTGTGCATCAAATTCTGATATACATCTCGAGATCCGGTATTAAGTCTTCAATAATCAGCTGAAGGAATCGCGAATACATGAGAAACTTGTTCTTACGATGCTTGACCAGGCAGTTCTCCTTGAGATGATAGAATATAAGCTCAGAGAAATTGAACGGTTTATTCCATATCAGAGTGACGAATGCCGACTTCAGCATGATCCTACATTCGTCAAAAACACATTTACGTCCCCCAAGGCAGTGAATAAGAACATGTAGCAAGTACTTGTACTGTTCGCACAAGTAGGCCTTGTTGTACTGGGAACGGTCCAAGTCACCTTTATAAAATAATCGTTGAAACAATCCACGAATCAACGTCCGATCAAATTCACATGGATTATTGATGTTGTCAGGAAATCTGAGAACCCTACGTATCACACCAGGATTAATAGTGATAGTCTTATTCTTTACCACCGCAACAATGTGGTTCTTAGCCTCTATATAACGAGCAGTATCCCAGAAAGGACGTATCACGCTAAAATGTTAGGGGACATTAGCGGATATAGCATTATTAGTACGAGAACGACGTAAAAACGCTATAACATCTCCAAACATAGCTCGATCATCAAAATCTTCTTGTAAGAATGCACATATGTTGTGCTTCTTGTCATAACCAAGTTCAGGAATCATTGGTGCTTCTTGTTGTTGTGGTGCTTGTGGTTCAACAACTTGAGGATCGGCTTGAATCACTAGATTCTCTTATAAGATAGGATTCTATTGAATATCCGGCATCTGCGGTGTCGGAGCATCAGGCATAATCTCATCTGCAATTTCTGTAACACAAAACCCGAATATTAGTAAACCCAAAATTAAAGATAATTTAAATCAGTTTTCACTTTATACTTAGTAAAAATTGAATTCTATTTAAATTAATAGGCTCATTCGTTAGCTCATTTGCTATGACGAATGGTGTCATTCATTACCACTAATGGACTGATTCGTTATCCTCACAATAATGAATGCGTATGAACAAATTACTCCATTGTAGATTTTATAGAGCAAATGAAGGTTCATTCGTTACAAAATCACACGAACGTGTCAATTCGTTATGCTATAACGAATGGGTTCATTCGTCTACTGTAGACACAAATGAGCATCCATTCGTCGTCCATAACGAATTCAACAATAATTATCCAACTTTGACTCTTCATTGTCAAAGTCAAAATGAATTGAACCTTAATAGTCAACATGCATACTGCTTAATCAATTAAACTAAATACAACGATGAATTAATACAAAAGATGTATCAAGAGACTCGTAATAACAACGCTGATCAACCCCAAACATCAAATATTGAAATCAAGGAGGTTTAATTTGGTTCATTCATTAATACATAAAACCGGTTAATAAATCACCAAATTAACCTATCAAACGTCCATGAAATTTGACGAAATTCTTTGCGATAGTGTCGTCTATAACTTAGGAATCTAAATCAATCAACAAACACAGGTTTTAAATTGGTCATTTTTTCTGAGAAAAAATTGCAAGAGGTTCTTTAGGTAAGTGTGATTATCGAGGTGAACGAATGGTCTATTCGCTAACCCACATACCTAGATAGACAAATAAGCTCATTTCTTAATTCAAAATTAATGAATGGCCCCTCATCCATTGTCACATTCGTTACATATCTATAACGAATCAAAAATGAATCACACAATAAGTTAAGATCATAACAAATAACAAAGTATTCGTTCTTCATTCGTTATCATTACCAATGACGAATGGGGTCATTCGTTATCAGGTGAAGGGGAAGCGAATAGGTATAACGAATGAGTACATTTGTTATTCTTTTACAATACTAATGACCTTCATTTGTTATCAATAATGATAGCGAATGGGTTCCATTCGCTACAGCCAAGGTAGCGAATGGGAATTAAATAACTAATTAAAAATGAACCATTTTCATTTTTCAATTTTCAATGATTAATATTCATCGAAACTCGTGTCCCGATGAACTTTACCTAAAGATGTTTACAGCTCGGGGTAAAACCAATACCTTAACATGTTTTACGTGTAAAACACATAAGTAAACCAATTAACTTAAATTAAATAACTTATTAAGAATTAAATAAAAAAGTGAGAAAATCTTTATGGTATTTCCTTTTTCAAATTTGTACCCTTTAGCTCTTAAATCAAAAATAAAGCGGAAATGAAAATAAAGACAAAATATTTTGGAATTTTGTATATTTACAAATTAAACTAAAGTAAAATATGAAATCTATTTTATGACAGCAGTACATATTTTTGTGAGTTGAGCAGAGAATCATATTGACCAAATCGCCATTCCATTTCACTTTATATTTCAGAATTATTATGACTGGCGTTAAGTCGATCATTGATAATGTTGTCCACTTAAATCTTGTAACAAACTTTCAAGTGTTTTTTGAAATGGTTTAGTTTCAATTAAAGCACATAATATCAGAAACTATCAACCTCCAATCTCAGTTCAGGCTTAATATGACTTACCATGTCACCCAAATATGACTTAATGTCTGAAGATCAAAATATATGATTTATAATTGATTAAGCAATCTAAGTTAATAATACCTACTACAAGGTGTAGCCTCATTATCGAGCAATACATCAAGCTTCCTTTACTGTGAATGAGTATGCACGAGTTCATCTGTAGGCTTACAGACATTGTATCCCTTGGTGTCTGTTTCTTACTGGTATTAAAACGCACGCAACGGAGGAACATTGTATGACTCACATCGGATTTTGATCAACTCAGTAATGAAATTGTACTAAGTACAGCAGTGATCAAGTTTATTGACTTAGGGTTCGCTCTTAAAGCATTTGAAATATTCATATTATGAATATCCAGATAATAAATCTTAAAAAGACTCACAGTGTCCAGAAACCGGATGTATCCCATCAATACAGTATTTGAGGCCATAAGACCGTAAACCATTGAAGTGTTAACCATAAATTAGATACATTTCATTTAGAATAATTGTTTTTGGTGATCAAACAGACATAAGGCTTGAGTATGACAGACTATTACATTTCTTCCTTCATTACTGAAACTTTTGGAAAAGACTAACACGTCTTTCAATTTGGCAATTATTATGTTTATATCACATACTTTATCCTAATAGTTTGTTTAAGACCTTCAAATGCACCAATGCAGTTAAGAACATAGTCTTTTAGGCTTATATCTTACTGGATTTTGGACTAGATGACCAATGTACTATCATATTCTCTTTTTGCTTCAAAACTCATTTTTGGGGCGCAAGTTTTTTATTGTTTTTGTGTTATTAAAATATTTGAATGTTTTTCGTTTTTATCTGTACAAACAGAAAGCAAAATATTTTTGTAATTTTCCCTTTTTCTCCCCCACCCTCCCCAAAACCAAAATATTAAAATAACCAAAATAAAATAAAACTATACAAATAAAAAATTGACTATCCGAGTTTAAGGATATTAGCAAGAGTTTTCAATCGGTTTAAACCAAGCACAAAGGTAAAGCGTATTTTATCAAAAGCTTTGGTAAACAAATCAGCTTTCTGAAAATCGGTGTGCATCTTCTCTATATTGATTAATTTCTTTTAAAAGCAATCACAAATGAAATGATATATTATATTAGTATGATTCGTCTTAGAGTGGTGCACGAGGTTCTTCATGATACAAATATCAGCTGAATTATCAACATATATGAGAGTAGTAAGAAACTTCAAACCGTAATCCCGCAAGTGTTGTTGGATCCAAAGAACCTATGAACAACAACTCAAGGCTGCCACATATTCAACTTCTGCGGTTGAAGTGGAGAACATTGTCTACTTCTTACAATGCCAAGAAACAAGCCAGGTTCCTAGAAATTGACAACCCGTCGTAGTTGACTTGAAGTTGATCTTGCATCCTCCATAGTTCGAATCGGAAAACACACAGAGGTCAAAGTTATCAACCATGGGATATCATAACCCGATGTCAGGATTACCCCTCAGATAGTGAAATATATGTTTAACCACCGCCAGATGAGTCACTCGAGGACTCGATTGGTACCTGGCACATAAACAAACAACAAACACGATATCTGGACGAGAAGCAGTAAGATACATTAAAGAACCTATCATAGCTCGGTATAGGGTAGGATCAACGGTATCCTCTAATCATCTGGTGACAAATTGTGACCCACAGGAAGAGGAGTCAAAGGGACTTTTCTGGCAATTATCTTGAATTGAATCAATTTCACACCCCAACCTAAGGCGGAAATGTCGGGGCGTGAACTGATTGCTACAGCTCTCAAGGTACTATCATGCAATATTTAAATGACAATATCTATTAATTAAATTCAATTATTAAATAAATCAAATATAAACAAGTACATAATTCATACAACAATACAAATTTTATATTTCTTGATTAAAATATTCTTCTAACTAAATTCTTCAGTAAGTCTTCACCAACCTGCATTAAATTTCCACGATAACCTGCATATGCGTATAAAATAGAATTTTTATCAACAACACATGTTGAGTGAGTAAAACACAAGTTTAAGACACAACAGTAATATTATATAATAAATAAAGAAAGATGCAAACTGTTCCTGTGAGATAAGAAGTTAAGCCATAGCAGATAACACAATCAATCAAACCATAAAAAAAGGCTCAACCAATGCCATATAAATGGACATTGTTACCATTCAAGGACTAAACCGTTGCCATAAAAATGGACATCGGTTGCCGAAGTAAGCAAATAGCGTTCAAATAAAGCAAGTAAGCAAATAGCAAATTAGGCATAAATCGATATACACACAAGGATTAACAGTTGCGGTTTTGAAGACTAGATACTAGTTAAATATATAAGATATGAACTTGTACCCAAAAGGGTTTAAAAATAAGTAAAATAGGGGAGTGATTACCCACATGATCAAATGAACGAAATACAAATGAGGAATCCCAAACACCCATTAAATATGAGTTAAATATAATGGCATTGTTATTATCATCATTCTAAGGATTATTACTTTTATTATTTTATAGGATCACCATTACGTATACTTGAAAAAAATCTTATAGTTAGACTTTTAAATACATAATTTATGTAAATAATTATAATATAAAGTACACTTATAATTATTTGAGTGAATAAAATACTAATGTATAAGTAAATATATAATAAAAATGTATAATTAATTAAATATAATATGTGGTAATATATAAATAAATATTTTGTTTAAATCTTTTAATAAAAATCTATTTAATACGTTCATTATAAATATATATAGGGTTGGTATCATTTAAGAAGTTTAAAAAAGTTAAGAACCTTTAGGAACTCTAAACAACCAAACATTTTTAAAATTCTTTTTATACATTATAATTATTTAAGAGTAGTTTTATCATCTTTCATATAATATTTTTTTATTACATATATTAGTCACAAATTTACATATGTGTAAAATTTATGTAGTAAAAAAATTTACATAGGTGTAAAACAATACATAGATATGTATAAAAACTAATTTTTAAAATTGTAGTCATAAATATAGATATAAAAAATGATAAATCTATACTCAAACAATATTAACATACAAAAATTTTATAAAAAATGTTAGTTTTCAAGGGTTTCTTTAAGTTTTTAAATAATTTAATAGTTCTGTAATGATACGCATCCTATATATATATATATATAATAAATATAAGCAAAATTTATAGAAAAAAAACATTCAACGACGAGAAACATGGATTAAAGTTTCGGGTTTTAAGTAAAATAATGTTTATTTGATAACTAATACTAATTATATTTAATTTATAAAACATTAAAACCAATAACATAATTAAAATACAATAAAAGAAAATACATAAAAAGAATGTGCGATGGCCGGTGCTCGAACTCGCGCCCTGGCCGGCTCACAGATGTTAACAACTTGCAAGCAACCAGTTGGACTAGCCGTTCTGTTGGTTAGAGAATACAAACATAAATTTAAAGGCAGAACCTTTCAAATTCCTAATTAGATTAAGAACCCTAATTCAACAATTGGTTAATCTGCTTATTGATTGCTTAATTGATGTTAGGGCTTTTGATTACTATCTCAATACGAACACGAAAAATAGTTTAATTACCTTTGCCGAGGTCTGATTGATGATGAATTGCGAGACGAGGCTGACGGCGAGGATGATGATGAACTAGATAATTTCAGCGTGTTATAACCCAATTAAGCATAGGGTTATGATTCGCCAGATGTATATGAACAGGTATACTTGTTTAAAAGTAATAATATCAATGTTAATCGTATATCCCAATATTAATAAAGACAGCTTGATTATATTCCCTATTACGTATCGCTTTTTATCTATTTCTGTAAATATGGTGTCGGTGATGGTTATAATACGCGTATATACAATCGTCAACAATAAATTCCAAGTTTTAAAACGTTAATTTAGGTGCACGAAATCATACAGGTTTGGGTTTACAAGATGGATACGGGTCTAAAGGTAGTGGTAAACGGGTTGCTGGTCAAGGGGTTATAGTAAATTTTGCAGATTGGTCCTTCAAGATTATGGTTGGAAACACAAATAGGTGAAAGTTTAGTTTGGGGTAAAAGTTGTAATATATTGAAAGTTATAATTATATATTATTAATTTAATTAGATATTAATATAATAACAGTTAAATTACTCAATAAACACTATATTTTCTTGGACAAGTTTCCCGAGTATAATAACGGGTCGGGTTATGATTAATGAATATTAATTTAGAAAGTTCGAGTTGTTACACTCAAAACGGCGTTCACATATTTCGTAAGATGAATGAAAGTTTCAGCGTCAAACTGATGAACCTGCAACCCTAAGAAGAAATTCATCTCCCCCATCGAGCTCATCTCAAATTTTGTTTGCTTTGACTTCTCAAAGTTCTTACACAACTTGTCATTTGTAGAACCAAATTTGATGTCATCGACATATTTATGGACATGAGCAAATCCTCTTCGACAGTCTTGTAGAAAAGGGTATAATCCACAGTACCTCGTTTGAAGCCACTATCCGTAAGATGGTCAGCAAGTTGCTGTACCAAGCTCTCGGGGCTTGGTGTAGACTATAAAGAGCCTTGTTTAAACGGTAAACAAGGTCAGGATAGTCCAGATCTTCCAAACCACGAGGTTGTTTCACGAACACCTCATCATGAAGTTTCCCGTTAAGAAACATACTGTTAGCATCCAATTGATAAACTTTAATGTTCTTGAAAGTTGCATAAGCCAAAAATACACATATAGCCTCCAGTTTTGCAACATGGGCATATACTTCCGTGTAATCTACGCCTTCTTGCTAATGAAATCCTTGCACGAACAAACATGCTTTATTCCTTACGATGACCCCACGATCATCCATTTTACATTTAAAGACCCATTTGGTCAGAATAGGCTTCTTAACACTATCAGGCTTATCAATGAGATCCCATACACCCAGTCGACTAAACTATTGGAACTCTTCTTGCATAGATTCTACCCATGATTAATCTCCAAGCGCTGTACAAAGACTTGTTGGTTCCATTTGAGAAAGAAATCAAGTGTATTTCGTGATATTCATGATTCCCGATGAATGCTTATCGGCATACACACACAATACATTAGAATCGTTCGCACTAGCAATCTGATGATGTGTCTGTACACCAACATCAAGATCACCAATGATGTTGTCCTAAGGATGATACATGTGAATATGAATTATCGGATTATCAGGAACAACCACATTATCACTTAAGTTAGTGAGATTCTCTTCAGCATCATGAGACGATTCCCCAACCTCATGATTATTAGTAAATGGTACTGAAGAAGAATCAACAAAATGACCATCATCTGATGATATAGAAATAACATCAGAAGTATCAGGATGATCATCTTGTGATACATCATCATAATAATTGATCTTCCAAATATGCATGCACCAAGTCTTCATCAGGGAGATCAACTATAGGAGTAAATGGTTAAAATAAATCTCATAGTCAGACATGCAATTGGGAACCTTGCAGGCAAGAGGTGTTGTTTAACTCTGGCACTCAACATGGTACCACTCTTCAACATAACCCGAAGTGATGAAGACACGTTTTTTAGGCGATGCGTGGCCCATGAAGTAACCCTCAATAGTCTTCTCCTCGAATTTTCCCGCATCTCTTTTCAGCATTGTGCAAGGACACCCGAAAGGTTCTAAAAACTTTAAATTAGGCTTACGGTTATTCAGAAGCTCGTAACTTTTCTTTTGTAGCTTTTTAACCATCATAAACCGATTGAGCGTGTAGCAAGTAGTGTTCACTGTCTCATTCCAAAATTGGACAGGAAGCTTTGAATCAGCAAGCATTGTTCTTGTTGCTTCATTTAATGTTTGGTTCTTCCATTCAGCAGCACCATTTTTTTGTGGTACATATGGAGCACTATATTCCCGATGGACTCCCTTTTGAATACAAAAGAAGTCCAATATAGTATTCTTGAACTCCGTACCAAATGTAACTCTGAATACGTCTCACCTTGTATTTGTAAAGTGATTCGATCTTTGTAACTAGATTTTGAACACTGGTGTCTGATCTTTAAAACTCATAAATAACACCCACGAGTACCTCGAATAGTCATCGTTGAAAAGTAAACAGTACCAGTCTTCAGTAATACTCACTCGATTCACAAGACCAAACAAATCCATATGAAGTCGTTCCAGTGGAGTATCAATGAATTAAATAACTTAGTTAGGTGCAGCTTCTTTTTTTGTTTGCCCTTTTTGCATGCAATACAGTGATTGGTCAACTTGTAGTGCTTTTGGGAAACCCCATCCACCAAATTATTAGCCGTCATATAGTTCATCTTTCTGACATGAATGTGACCCATACGCCTATGCCACAAATCAAGTCTTTCTCAGTTGATTTTGAGATAAAACACGTTTCAACAGACATAGAAATTGATACCTTAGTACTCATATTAAGTACATAAATATCGTTTCACCAGCAGATCTCATAACAACCATGTCTTCTGGAATGACATATCCTGGTTTGAGTATTATGCACTCCTTGTTAGTGAACACAGTGGTGTACTTTTTATCACAAATCTGAGATACACTCAGCAAATTGTGATCCACCTTATCACAATAATTAACTTTCTCGAACATAATACTACCATTCAAAACATCTCCTTTTTTTGTAATCATCCCCCCCAGAAATACCCGCGAATTATACATAACCCCCTTGATATTCTTGACATTGGTTAGTAGATCGATATTGCCGGTAATGTGATGAGAGCATCCACTATCCATGATCCAGTTTTCTACCGAGATAGTCTTAAATAAACTCTAGACATACACAAAACATGATTAGACCAAAAAGGCATCCCATGCCTCAGCTTGGGCACCTCTTTTACTTCAATAGAAGGTTTAACTTTAACTGAATCCAAATGTGGTTTAGATTATTGTGAGTATGTCACTGGTCTATTAGACTGTGGTCTCAGATACGCATCTTGAACTACATTTGTGTTCACATTCTTGAAAATTGGTTAAGGACATGCCTGCCCATCTGGAGTATGCGTTTTTAGATGAAGAGAGGAAACTTGCCTGCTCATTTGTGTTCACATTCTTGCAAGTTGTTGAGGGTGCTACTAGAGCACAAAGAGGCGATTGCATGGAATATTATCAACATTAAGGGTATCAACCCTTCGTTTTGCACTCATAAAATCCTCATGGAGGATAATTTCAAAACTATCGTTCAGCCACAAAGGTTGCTTAATCCGAAGATCCAGGAGGTTATGAAGAAGGAGATCATTAAAATCCTTGATGTGGAGATCGTTTTCCCATTTCTGATAGTGCTTGGGTGAGCCCAGTTCAAGTGGTTCCTATTCCCACTTGGATTGTGACTAGATGGAGAGTATGCATCGACTACCACAGACTGATTGATGCCACCAGGAAAGACCACTTTCCTTTACCCTTCATTGATCAGATGTTGGAGCGCTTGACATGTCATCAGTACTACTGCTTCTTAGATGGTTTCTCCGGGTATTTCTAGGTTCTGATAGCTCCCAATGACCAGGAGAAAACCACTTTTACCTGTCCTTATGGAACGTTTGCTATAGACGTATGCCGTTCGGATTGTGTAACGCTTTAGCCACATTTCAAATATGCATGGTGGCTATTTTCCACGACATGATCGAAGACTTCATGGAGGTTTTTATGGACGATTTTTCTGTATTTGGGAGTTCCTTTGATCATTGCCTTTCTAATCTTGAGAGGATGATCGTCAGCTGCGTTGACACCAACCTAGTCCTTAACTGGAAGAAGTTTCATTTCATGGTACGCGAGGGCATTGTGTTGGGGCATCGGATTTCGAGTGCAGGGGATAGAGGTTGGCCGAGCGAAGGTCGATGCCATTTCTAAACTTCCCCCGCCCAATTCCGTGAGATTCGTCCAGAGTTTTCTAGGTCATGTCAGGTTCTACTGCTGCTTCATCAAAGATTTTTCTAAGATCGCGAGACCCATGACCAAACTTTTGGAAAAGTATGCTATATTCGTTTTTTCTGAGCAGTGTATCGAGGCGTTTGATTTTTTGAAAGACAAACTCATTAATGCCTAGATCATGATTGCTCCCGACTGATTGTTAACATTCGAGTTGACGTGTGACGCGAGCGACTTCGTAGTCAGAGCGGTTCTTGGACAGCGAAAGGATAAACACTTCAATTCGATTTACTATGCTATCCAGACCTTCAATGGTGCACAGAAGAGTTATACCACCACCGAGAAAGAGCTTTTAGCTGTGGTGTTTGCATTCAATAAATTTCGGTCCTATCTAGTTCTGTCCAAGACGACTGTGTACACGAACCGTGCTGCTATTCGATATCTCTTCAGCAAACAAGATGCAAAGCCTCGTCTTCTCCGATGGAACCTGTTGCTTCAATAGTTTGATGTTGAGATCCGTGACAAGAAGGGGACCAAAAATGTGGCAGCCGATCATCTTTCGCGTCTAGAAGGAACGGAGTTAGGAGATTCGGGGGGTCAGGATCGACGACCGTTTTCTGATAAAGAATCTCATGTTTGTTACAACACCAGAGGAGGGTATACCATGGTTCACTGGCTTCGCAAACTATCTTGCGGTTGAGTACCTCCCGAAGATACCTTACCAACAAAAGAAGAATTTCTTTGTTGATTTTAAGTTCTACCTATGGGATGACCCATATCTTTTTGGTATCGGTGCTGATCAGCTGATTAAGAGGTGTATAGACGCTAAGGAGGGGTGGCAGATTTTGAGCCATTGTCATGTTTGATTGTGAGTTCGACTGCGAAGAAGGTGTTTGATTCTGGATTTTATTGGCCTTCAATTTATAAGGATGCGCATGTGTTTGTGAGGAGTTGTAATCGTTGACAGCGTGTCGACTACATCTCGTCTTGAAATGAAATGCCCCAAAATGCTATTCAGGTTTGTGAGGTTTTCGATGTGAGGGGTATTGATTTCATGGGACCGTTTCCATCATTACGTGGGAACAAGTACATACTTGTGGCCGGTGATTATGTTTCAAAGTGGGTCGAGGCCAAGGCTTTACCCACGAATGATGCCCGAGTTGTAGTCTGGTTTCTTAAAAGTCTTTTTGCTCGTTTTGGTGTCCCGAAAGCCTTGATCAGTGATCGAGGTACTCACTTCTGCAATGCGTAGATGGAGAAGGCGTTGCAGCGCTATAGGGTCAACCATCGGCTTGCGAACGCTTACCACCCACATACTAGTGGGCAGGTGGAAGTGAGTAATCGGGGAATCAAACGTATTCTTGAGAAAAACGGGGGGTTCAAATATTTGAGATTGGTCGGACAAATTGGATGACGCTTTGTGGGCCTTCCGTAAGCCTACAAGACTCCGACTGGTTCCACACCGTTTAGGATTATTTATGGGAAGGCCTGTCATCTTCCTGTTGAGTTGGAGCATCGCGCCTCATGCCCCCAGAGGGTTAATCTTGATTTGTCCACTGTAAAAAACACTCGTTTCCACCAGCTGCATGAGTTAGAGGAGCTGCGGGATCACGCATACACGCAGTCGTTTAGGTATAAGAAGCGGACGAAGGAACTTCATGATAAAAAGTTGAAGGGTAATAAGCAGTTCAAGTGTGGGGATCTGGTTTTATTGTATAACTCCCGATTGAGGTTATACCGGGAAAGTTGAAATCCCGATGGTCAGGACCATTCACAGTCAGTGAGGTATTCCCGTATGGCACTATCGAAATACAAGATAAAAGCGGGAAATTTAAGGTGAACGGTCATAGATTGAATTACTACATAGGAGAGAAGGTTGCCGATCAGACAGTCGAGGTCTTCTACCTTGACCCACTCACCGAGGCATACACGTGTTGGATGCATCACTCGGGAGATAGCCCGAGTTGTAGAGTGTGTTTTATGATTTTCTTTATTATCTTTTACATTATCTTTGTTAGTATGTTCCCAATGGAAACCACTCGTACTCAATCTCCATTCGAGTCGGTCGATTTCGGGAATATAGTTATATTTATAAAATAAAAACAAAAAAATAAAAAAAATAAAAAATATGGTTATTCTTATGTTTTTGTTATTGTTTTGTATGCCGCTACATGCGAGCGAGTTTGAGTTATCACAGGTTATATTATGCGCATGGAAGCTCTATTGGCATTTTGGAACTTGTTTCCCGAGGTTGTGGCCGCGAATAAAATGCTATAGGGTCATTTGGTTGATACACAACTGGTGAAGATTCTGCACAAACTAGGAGAGTAACCCGTTCTTTGTTTTATTCTTTCAATTTTAGTTTTTATTTTTATTTTTTCTTTCTTGTCCTAATGCTCATCGAGTAGGATTCGTCGTTCAAATGTGGGGATGGAAGTTTATTTTACTTAGTTGTAGGAAAAAAATAAAAGTTGTTTAATAATAATAATAATAATAATAATAATAATAATAAAAGCAAAAAACATTTAAAAAACTTGTCCCTTATTTTCAAATTTTAATGCATTTATTAGGAAATGATATTAACTACCGGTCATTATCATAGGTGTATGCTTTTATAACCTTAAATCCTGTGTTGATGGGACGCTCCAGGGTTCGGAGACTATGGGTCGATATACGGTATATCATTTGGGTTTTCACATCGCCTAAGTGGATTTGTGAATATTTAAATAAGTTAATAATAGCAAACCATCAATTTATTGCCAAATCATAAGTCATAAAACTTGATCACTCGTTCTTTAAAGTACAAATTACATTACTGACTTGATCAAACCACGCTGTTAGCCATATGAGGTCTCGTTGCTCGCGTCCTATTACCATTAAGAAACGGACCACAAGGCTCACGTCATATGTAAACCGACATATGAATTCGTGTATACTCACCGATGGTGATAGTCATGGGGTGTTGCTTGATAACGGGGGTATGCCATGTAGTGGGGAACATTAACTCATTAGTTCTTAATTGCACTTAATTCAGTATCTAACGGGGGTATGACTTAGATTCCTCACAAATATCACATTTAACAATTTTAGATAATTTAATAGTTTCAGCTGTTAACTTTTCAGTCACAATAGATTTGGAAGTAGGACTAACCTTGTCAATTTTAGCCATACATGCAAACGAAGTTGGTTGCATATTGCAAGAGTCATCAGAGTCTGATTCCGTCTCCAATTCACTCTCAGAAGCCAATCCCTCCCCACTAGCATATTGAAAATTCTTAGCTTGTTCAAACATTTCAAGGTTAGCATGATTGCCATTGCCCAACAGTCGTTGATTCCAATTAATCCCTTTTACCATAAGCAGAGCTTGTGAACCCACTGCCTTTGAATAATCTCCCTCAAAAGCTTTTTATTTTGTCTTAGTAAATTTCTTTCCTGAGTTTCTGTCTTGAGAACAGGGACCATTATCAGTAAATCTTTACTAGTTGTTTGCATAAACTTCTTCACTTTGCGCACTATCATAGGGATGTTCCACTTTAGATCCATTAACTCTAAATCTTCTGGATCAATTTGATCATAATCTTCATCTGTCAATTAACTCGTAGCAATTTTACTACCCACCAGATTTTCATATGAACTCATGAAAGCACAAAGAAAAACAAAATTTTGTTCAGCTTCTTTCAAGTTCATGTTTAGTGATTGAGTAAAGACATTACTAGAAATAGTTGATCCACCAGAATTAGTGTTTGACCCAAATTCCATGAAACACACATTTGGCATTGGTTCAACAGATGAAGATGGCACATCCAGAGATTATTGAGTGAGGAACGCATTGATTGGAGTTGTAGTGCTGCTCAAAGGTGAAGAACCACCATATAGTGTTGGATCTTGATTTTATTTTGACGACTTTTGACATCGCAAATCATACTCTCTTTCTTCAATTTTCTGCATAAAATTGTAGTAAGTTCTTCACTTTTGAAAAAACTGTTTTCTGTCAGTACTAGCAAAAACGTTGAGTAAGAACTAGGTAGAGCATTCTTGAAAATATCAATCTTATCTGATTTACTTGGTTCCATTTTCAGTTTATCTATCTCAGCAATCAGATGATTAAACCTAGTCAGCATTTCCTCGACAGTCTCATCCTTCAATAAATTAAAGTTTATGAATTGGAACTTCAGCATAACTTTCTTACTTTCTTCGGTATTCCAATATTTCTGATCTTAATATGTTGAAACAAATATGCACATATCTTAATACTTCCCACCTGGTGGAAAATATTATCTGGTAAAGCCATTGTTAGAGTAGAATATGCTTTTGTTTCAATCTCCAATGCCTTTTTCTCATCTTAAGTATATGTAGAAAAGGCCTTTGGTTCATAACCAGTAGTTTCATTACCAAGCAAAGGACTGATATACACATCATCAAGACATCTCGAACAATCAGGGTGTACATACCCTAGATGTGTTCGGAATCTTGGTTCACATTTTACTAAGTTGCTAAACTTCATCAATCGGGGATATTTTGAATATGACCCAATCTCAACGTCTAGATGAAGCATCTGTTGCATTAACATATTTTGAGATTGTGACAATCGTCAATTTCAGGTTAACTTCGTTAACTCAACTCCGTCAATTCAAACTTAAGATCATTGAATCTATAACGCACACTTCATTACATTTAAACTAGGGTTTAAATGACGCTTAACACTTACTACATGTGTAGTCTTTCGGGATTTGCACCGAAACGCAAACGAGTTGACGCAAACGATTGATGAATAAACGAAAAACGTCAAAACAATAATTATGTGATAATTATGTGTCAGACTTATGTGTTATGTGATAACATAGTATAAAACACTAACTCAAGATGCAAACTAGTTAATTTAGGCTAGATAAATAATACTTAGAAGTGGAGGGGCTAAAGTGTAACATAGTATTCTATAAATACTATGTTATAATAAACCCTAACTCTTATTTTCTTTCTTCCTAAGTCCCGATCGGAACCCCCTTGGTCTCTCCTTGGCTGCCGTCGACTATACACACACATACAACCATCAAATCAAGCCCTTGATTGAAGAATTAGGTGCTAGGAAGGTATAATCGATTATCCTATACATCCTTATTACTTGATTTTGATGTTTAATGGGTTAATTGAAAACCCTAATGAGCCGATTTTGTGTGTGTGTATAGTTAATATGATTGTTGTTGAATTGTTAATGATATGATAACTAGAATTGTTATTGTTACATGCTAATTACTTGTGTCCTTGATTTGAGTTCAAACAAAAACCCTAATCATGTATGTAATGTGTAATTGATGTGCATGGATGGTGTTTATGGAGTCTAGAGTGTTATATGAATGCATGATAGTTCATAGATTGTTAATATGTTGAGTTTGGATGCAAACAGTTTCTGGACAGAATGTGTTATTGATGTTTAAGTGACTGTAACGAAGTGTAAATGTGAAAATTGGTTGAGATTATTGACACTACAGTAAACTAGGTTGAGTCTAGTTTCTAAAGAATATAAACTTGTAATTTTTGGACAAGTAGAAGTTAACTTTTATGATTTTACAAAAACGTTGTGCAAAGCTGAGCTGTTAGACCTGCTGTTAGGTTGTTTTGTAAATGTTATATCTCATGAACTACGAGACCAATTGGGTTGGTTCCACTTCTGGAAGTTGACTCATTGAGTTAGGAACCTAACCCAAGTGGTCTTGCATTTATTGGATTTTTCGTTTAACGGGAATTACAAATAACATTCTGTTGCGCATGAATTTGACTGTTATGAGTTTGCTGTAATGATTTGATGATTGTGAGAAAACTTTGTGGAATAAAAATATAATAAAATATGTTCTGGAAACCTAAGACATATATGCTTCGGTGATGATTTTTGGTAAATTAATTGAGATGCTATGATCGGTGGAATAGTACAATCTTTCAAGTAGAATTTCTGTCTCGGTGAAACTAGCTGCTGAGTTTTGTGAAATTGCATGAAACATGATACTTGCTATATAATTGTTATGTTTTGACCAAATTACCCTTGCGGGGAATAATTGCTAATTGATTGTCATAATTTGACCAAATTGCCCTTATGGGGAATAATGGCTAGTTAATTGTCATGATTTGACCAAAATGCCCTTACGGGGAGTAATTGCTAGTGATGTGCTTTATGAATACATGACACGTATATGATTGCTTACACATGTAATGTATCACAAAATACATTTGTTAAAGTCACACACGATTCACAAACGAAACACGAAACATGTTATGTGCATAGGTATTATGTGCCGGGTCTAGAGACTCGATAATATTCCGACACTTAGAAAAATCTCTTTGTTGTTTTAGAACGCTAGAGAGAGTTTTTCTGTGACGCACATCTTGGTGATTTAATTTGGGAATTTCTTCGCAAACAGTGAGTTTCACTTTCCCCTTTTAAACTTTTTAAACGCTTTTCACTTGGGGGAGATAACATACTCCGAAACGCATTTAAGATTTTGTTAATATAGATTATATATCACTTGTAAAGACTAAGTGGCAAACGCGTAAACTAAAGTCCTTCATAACATCGAACCGGTTAATATTTGGATAATAGCGAGTCACTGTTGAGTAGTACTTGTCACACCCTCAAAATCCACTAACGGAGTTTTATCGTCAGAGGGTGTGAACTAACAAGATCGGAATCATTAGTTATAATCAAACCATAAAAACGTTTAAATGCAAATAAGTGCGGAAGCGTAAACCATATAAATAAAGATGATTCAAACAATGCATGTTCCTAGACCGCGCACCCGCCTCGGCTACCTGAGAATAACATACTAAAAAGGTCAACACGAGGTTGGTGAGTTCACAAGTTATATAAAAATAAATCGTTTAGCGTTTGCGTTCAGCGTTTTACGTTAAGTGTCTTGCGTAACCACGTTACGGCGTTTATGCGTTTTGCGCAACCACGTTACGGCGTTTAAGCGTTTTGCGTAACCACGTTACGTCGTTTAAGCGTTTTGCGTAACCACGTTACGGCGTTTAAGCGTTTTGCGTAACCACGTTACGGCGTTTAAGCGTTTTGCGTAACCACGTTACGGCGTTTAAGCGTTTTGTGTTACCAGATAGTGTTATGTCAAATTAAATATCGATAGGTAGCTAATCTATACAACAAGTATTACTAAGTGGTTCGAAACCGAAGCTGACTGTTTATCAAGTGCCCGTCACCAGGTCAATCCAGACCATGGTAAGTGTTAGCCAAAATTACACCCACTCAACCTCCAGTTGAGCTTATGTCGGGTGGGGTTTGTCAAACCCAGTAGTACTACTCAACAGTGACTCGCTATTATCCAATATTAACCGGTTCGATGTGTGGGACTTCAAGTGTTACGTTTGCCGCTTAGCCTTTACAAGTGATATATAATTTATTAACAAAATCTCAAAAATGCGTTTATCTCAAAAATGCGTTTATCGGAGTATGTTATCTCCCCCAAGTGAAAAGCGTTTGAAAACAGTTCAAAGAGTAGGGTAAGTGAACTCACTGTTTGCGAAGAATTTCCCAAATTAGATCACCAAGTGATGCGCGTCGTAGAACTCTCTCTAGCGTTCTAAATTAACAAAGAGATTTTCTAAGTGTCGGAACGTTTAACGAGTCTCTAGACTCGGCACATAATACCTATGCACATAACATGTGTCGTGTTTCGTTTTGTGGATCGTGTGTGACTTAAACAAGTACACTTGTGATACAATACGTGTGTGAGCAATTACTTTCGTGTCATGTATAAACAATGTACATCACTAGCAAATACTCCCCGTAAGGGCAATTTAGTCAAAATACGACAATTAATTAGCAATTACTCCCCACAAGGGCATCTTGGTCAATTTATGACAATCAATTAACAACTATCATATTTCATGCAATTTCACAACAATCAGCAGCTAATTTCATCGAGACAGAATTTCTACTTGAAAGATTGTACTATTTCACCGATCATAACATCTCAATTAATTCACCAAAAATCATCACTGAAGCATACATGTCTTAGGTTTCCAGAACATATTTTATTTTATTTTTATTCCACATAGATTTCTCATAATGATCAAAACACTACAGCAAACTCATATCAGTCTGATTCATGCGCAACAGAATGTTATTTGCAATTCCCGTTAAACGAAAAATCCAATAAATGCAAGACCACATGGGTTAGGTTTCTAACTCAATAAGTCAACTTCCAGAAGTGGAACCAACCCAATTGGCCTCGTAGATTATGAGATATAACATTTACAAAACAACCTAACAGCAGGTCTAACAATTCAGCTTTGCACCACGTTTTTGTAAAATCATAAAAGTTAACTTTCACTCGTCCAAAAATTACAAATTTATATTCTTTAGAAACTAGACTCAACCTAGTTTACTGTAATATCAATTATCTCAATCAAATTCCAATTTAACATCCCGTTACAGTCATTCAAACATCAACAACACAATCTGTCCAGAAACTTTTTGCATCCAAACTCAACAATTTAACAATCTATGAACTATCATGCATTCACATAACACTCTAGACTCCATAAACAATATCCATGCATATCAATTACACCCAATAAAACTAACAATTAAACATAGAGGATGCATAGAATAGTTGTTTATACCTTCCTAGCACCTTAATCTTCAATCAAACTTGAAAGATCTTGAGTGTGTGTGTGTGTATATTGATCGATCACAAGGAGAGGGGAGAGGGGATGGCTGGCTGATTTGGGGTTAGGGAACAGGGATGGGAGTTAGGGTTTAGGTTTATCATGTATTTATAGACTAATATGTTACACCTTGGCCCCTCAACTCCTAAGTATTACTTTTTCTATAACATTCTATCATAACTTGCACCTTAAGTTAACATTAAGTATTTCCTTTTTCTAGAACATTCTATCATAACTTGCACATTAAATTAACATGACAATAATATTATCACATAACACATAATCCTAACACATAATTATCACATCATTAGTGTTTTAGTGTGTTTCATTTATTCATCAATCGTTTGCGTTTCGGTACAAATCCCGAAAGACTACTACACATGTAGTAAGTGTTAAGCGTCATTTAAATCCTAGTTTAAATGTAATGAAGTTTGCGTTATAGATTCAATAAATCTAAAGTTTGAATTGACGGAGTTGCGTTAACGGAGTTAACCTGAAATTGACGATTGTCACATCATTCCCATATTAAAGAATTTTCGTCCCGAAAATTTGAGTCAAGTCGTGATGAGTGTCTGAAAAAGTAAGAAAAATTTTTCGTTTGTCATATCATCCCCTAGTAGAAAGAAATTTCGTCCCGAAATTTAATTCATACTTCCGGTGATTTCTGACGGTTTGCCGGGTTTCGCGGTTTTCTGTGTTTGGTCAGCCCTTCAAAAAGGTGAGGATACTTTTTCATCATTTGATTCTCGCGTTCCCACGTGAACTCCGGTCCACGTCTCGAGTTCCAATGAACTTCAACAATTGGAATTTTGCTGTGCTTGAGCCTTTTGGTTTCCCAATCCAAAACCTCAACTGGTTCTTCAACGAAGCGTAACTGTTCATCAACTTGCAGTTCCTTCAAAGGGACTACTTGAGTTTCATGGGATAGGCATTTCTTTAAATTCGATACATGAAAAACGTTGTGTACACCGCTGAGTTCTGCTGGTAAGTCTAGTCGGTACGCCACTGGACCAATGCGTTCCGTTATCCGATAAGGACCAACATATCGTGGGTTGAGTTTGTTTCGCTTTCCAAAGTGAACCACACCTTTCCAAGGTGAGACTTTGAGTAACACTCGATCGTTTACTTGAAATTCGAGAGGTTTTCGGCGCTTGTCAGCGTAACTCTTTTGGCGATCTCGTGCTGCTGCCATGCGATTTCGGATTTGAACAATCTTTTCCGAAGTTTCGAGTACCAGTTATGGACCAGTGATTTGGCTGTCACCCACCTCTGCCCAGCAGAGTGGTGATTGACACTTCCGTCCGTACAGTGCTTCAAACGGCGCTGCTCTAATACTTGTGTGGTAGCTGTTATTATACGAAAACTCTACCAAAGGTAAGTGGGGTTCCCAACTTTTTTCCGAAATCCAACACGCATGCACGCAACATGTCCTCTAAGGTCTGAATAGTTCGTTCACTTTGCCCATCCGTCTGAGGATGGTAGGCTGTGCTCATATCAAGGCGTGTGCCTAGGGCGCTTTGTAGTGACTTCCAAAAGTGCGAAGTGAAACGAAAATCTCGATCAGAAATGATTGAGACAGGCACTCCGTGTCTAGACACTACTTCTTTCATGTAAACGCGAGTCAGTCTTTCCATTTTGTCCGATTCCTTAATCGCTAGGAAGTGCGCGGACTTATTCAACCGGTCAACGATCACCCAGATGGTATCGCATCCCGTTGGTGTCTTAGGCAATCCCGTGATAAAAATCCATTGAAATCTGTTCCCATTTCCACATGGGAAGTTCTGGTTGTTGCAGCAAACCAGATGGTTTCTGATATTCTATCTTGACTCGGGCGCAAGTCAAGCATTTGCTCACGTAGGTGGCGATGTCGGCTTTCATGTTCGGCCACCAGTAAAGTGCCTTTATGTCGTGGTACATTTTATCTGAGCCGGGGTGGATAGAATATCGGGACTTGTGTGCTTCGTCCATCACTAGAGTTCTCAACTCTCCGTATCGTGGAACCCAAATCCAGTTCTCAAAATATCGGACCCCGTCCGATTTGGTTTCAAGTTGTTTGTCCATGCCCCGCATGAGTTCTGATGGGAGATTATCATCTTTCAAAGCTTCAAGTTGTGCATCGCGAATATGGTCGAGTAAGCTGGCATGAATTGTGAGTTGCAATGCTCGCACTCGTCTGGGTTTATCGGTTTCCTTTCTACTGAGGGCGTCGGCCACTACATTGGCCTTGCCAGGGTGGTACTTGATGGCACAATCATAATCCTTAAGCAACTCGACCCAACGACGCTGTCGCATGTTCAGCTCCCTTTGATCGAAGATATGCTGGAGACTCTTGTGGTCGGTGTATATGGTAAACTTGGTACCGTACAAGTAATGCCTCCATATCTTAAGGGCAAACACCACAGCTCCGAGTTCCAAATCATGAGTCGTGTAGTTCTTCTCGTGAATCCATAGTTGTCGAGAGGCATAGGCTATAACCTTCTCGAGTTGCATCAGCACACAACCGAGACCTTGTATAGATGCGTCACAGTGTACCTCAAAATTTTCCGTTCCCTCGGGGAGGGCTAGAATGGGGGCGCTACAGAGTTTGGTTTGCAACAGTTGAAAAGCGGATTCTTGCGCGTCACCCCAATTGTACTTAGTGCCTTTTGTGAGTCAAAGCAGTGAGGGGTTGAGCAATATTTGAAAATCCCTCGATGAAACGCCGGTAGTAGCCGGCCAGTCCTAGGAATTGCCGCACCTCAGTCGGAGTCTTAGGTGCTTCCCAGTTTTTGATGGCCTCTACCTTACCGGGATCGACATAGATACCATTCTCGTTGATCACATGTCCTAAAAAGTGAACCTCGCGAAGCCAAAATTCACATTTCGAGAGTTTAGCATACAGTTGTTCCTTCTTCAATAGTTCCAAAATTACCCTTAAGTGATCTTCGTGGTCAGTCTCGTTCTTGGAGTAGACGAGAATATCATCGATGAAAACAATCACAAACTTGTCGAGGTACGCCTTGCATACTCGATTCATGAGATCCATAAATACGGCTGGTGCGTTAGTTAGGCCAAAAGGCATAACCGAAAACTCGTAGTGACCATACCGTGTTCGGAAAGCCGTCTTAGAGATATCTTCTTCGTGCACTCTTAGCTGATGGTAACCAGATCGTAGATCGATCTTCGAGTAGTTACTCGATCCTTGAAGCTGGTCAAACAAATCATCGATTCGGGGTAAAGGATAACGGTTCTTGACTGTCACCTTGTTCAACTCCCGGTAGTCGATGCACATTCGGAAAGTCCCGTCTTTCTTTCGGACAAACAAGACAGGGGCTCCCCATGGCGATGAGCTAGGTCGGATAAAACCTTTATCCAACAAATCTTGCAACTGGGTGGACAACTCCTGAAGTTCCGCCGGTGCGAGCCGATACGGGGCTCGTGCTATGGGTGCTGCACCGGGTGTCAACTAGATTTGGAATTCGACTTGTCGAATAGGAGGGAGTCCAGGCAAATCCTCCGGGAAAACTTCCGGGAAGTCTCGCACAACCGGTATGTCTTCAATTCGTTTCTCCTCCGCGGGTTTCTCAACAATCTGCGCCAAAATTGCCGGATGACCCTTTCGTAGATACTTCTGTGCTTTCATAAGGGTAATGATGCTGTTGGTCATGCCGCTTCTCTCGCCTCGGACCGAAATGATCTCGCCGGAAGGGGTGGTAATATGGACTATTTTATCATGGCATATAATCTCCGCTCGGTTCTCGGATAACCAGTCCATGCCGACAACGACATCGAAACTACTAAGCGTAAAAGGAATAAGGTCGATGTCAAAAACATGACCTGACAGTTTCAACTTACATCCCGCAAGTATATGAGTTGTTACTACAGTTTTACCATTAGCTAATTCAACAGGAAACTTAGCGTCTAACGGGGTTGGAGTAAGGTCTAAAAGTTGGCTAAAGGCTTTCGACACAAAACTCCTATCAGCTCCAGTGTCAAACAAAATAGAAGCAAAATAATCGTTTACAGGGAACTTACCGGACACCACATGCGGATCATTGCGGGCTTGACCCGATCCAATCACAAACGCTCTTCCTTTGCCATTTCCTCCACCATTACTGCCACTTCCATTACCCCCATTATTGTCATTCTGTTTCAGCTTGGGGCAATCCTTCCGGAAATGACCTTCCTGTCCACATTCAAAACATCCCTTCGTCGTCATCGGTGGCTTAGGAGCACCCTTCGCCGCAAGGTCTCCTCTACATTCCTTCGCCTGGTGACCTATCTTTCCGCATCTTTGACACTTGACACGGTCACACTGACCAACATGATGAAAGTTGCACCTGTTGCACTTTGGATATTTCCCAGCATATCCACTCGAAACCTGCTCGCTACCGTTGTTGTTGTTGTTGTGATTCTGAGTGTTGAAACTCCGAGTAAATTCGGGCTTACGGTAGTGGTGTTGCTGTGGGAGGTTTGAGGATGAAGATCTGGTGTTGTCAAACTTTCTCTTCCCGCTGTTCGGGTTGCTGTTGTTGTTGCTGTTGCTGACGTGGTCATTACTCGGGTTGTCACGGGCTTTAGTGGTCGAACCCCTAGGTGGTAACGCACCTTGGGTCACAGCCTGATCCGTCAGTTTGTGAGCTAAACGGATCGCTTGTTGGATCGTGGCTGGCCTGGAAGACGTCACCATGCCCTGAATATGCGGTGATAATCCATCAATGTATATTTCTATTCTCTTGCTCGGCGGATCCACCATCCGCGGACACATCACAGCCAACCCGTGCGAACGAGTAGTGTAGGCTTCGATTTCCGAACCCACCATCTTCAACGACCAAAATTCTGACTCCAACTTCGACATCTCCTCTCTCGAACAGTACTCCTCTCGCATCATGTTCTTGAACTCCTCCCAGTTCATCGCGTTAGCCAGTTCCAATCCAAGAATTTGCACATCTGCACATCGTTTGGGGACACCTCTGAGTGTGCCTCTGGCTCAGCCGGTTCTTCCTCCGGTTCCTCTTCGGGTTCCTCCTCGGGATCTTCCTCAGGTTCCTCCTCAGGCTCCTCTTCGGGATCTGCCTCAGGCTCGGCCTCAGGCTCTGCCTTAGGTTCGGCTGCGTTATGAGCAATTTGCATTTGTAAGACATCGCAACGCTCTCGAGCTATCTCGGTTCAGGTCCTTGCTTCTTGGAGTTGCTCTTGCAAGTCTATCATCTGGGCTTGCATCTTCATCATAACCTTCGTTTGCTGATCACTAGCCTCTCGCATTTCCTTCATTGCCGCTGCCATGTGGGAAATCTCCTCCTTAGTCCCGGTTTCGTCTTTTAACATTCTGGAAACGTTCTCCCTCGTATAGCGCATGTAACCCACGTCACGCTCCAAGTATGAGACAACAGCTGCGAGAACTCTCTCTACAGGTTTGGTTATGGGTGGTAGGGTGTTGGGATAAGCAGGGTGGTTCGGGTGAGGTAACGGGGGAACTTGTTCGTGATAGACCATACGTCTGATCATGTTAGGGTACCAATCCCAGCTAACGTCGTTTTCGTAAATGCCTCCGGATAGGCGGTACCTCTTCGGTGCGGGTGTTTCGAGTTCCGGGACTACTCGGGGTGGCAATGCGGTAGGTAATTGCGGTTCCTTCCCGTGAGCATGAGTCATCGGATCAGACGATGATGAGGATGGCGTCGACATCTCTACAGGTATGCCGTGTATGCGCGCGTATGAGTGAAAGAGGTAAAGAGATAAGACAACAAAGACTACACAAACCTATGCAGTGCGTATCATTATAACTAATGGGTCGTCGCGGTTATAGTCTAATATGCATGCAGCTTCTAGTTCGCTATAACCAATGGCTCTGATACCAATCTGTCACACCCTCAAAATCCACTAACGGAGTTTTACCGTCAGAGGGTGTGAACTGGCAGGATCGGAATCATTAGTTATAATCAAACCATAAAAACGTTTAAATGCAAATAAGTGCGGAAGCGTAAACCATATAAATAAAGATGATTCAAACAATGCATGTTCCTAGACCGCGCACCCGCCTCGGCTACCTGAGAATAACATACTAAAAAGGTCAACACGAGGTTGGTGAGTTCACAAGTTATATAAAAATAAATCGTTTAGCGTTTGCGTTCAGCGTTTTACGTTAAGTGTCTTGCGTAACCACGTTACGGCGTTTATGCGTTTTGCGCAACCACGTTACGGCGTTTAAGCGTTTTGCGTAACCACGTTACGTCGTTTAAGCGTTTTGCGTAACCACGTTACGGCGTTTAAGCGTTTTGCGTAACCACGTTACGGCGTTTAAGCGTTTTGCGTAACCACGTTACGGCGTTTAAGCGTTTTGTGTTACCAGATAGTGTTATGTCAAATTAAATATCGATAGGTAGCTAATCTATACAACAAGTATTACTAAGTGGTTCGAAACCGAAGCTGACTGTTTATCAAGTGCCCGTCACCAGGTCAATCCAGACCATGGTAAGTGTTAGCCAAAATTACACCCACTCAACCTCCAGTTGAGCTTATGTCGGGTGGGGTTTGTCAAACCCAGTAGTACTACTCAACAGTGACTCGCTATTATCCAATATTAACCGGTTCGATGTGTGGGACTTCAAGTGTTACGTTTGCCGCTTAGCCTTTACAAGTGATATATAATTTATTAACAAAATCTCAAAAATGCGTTTATCTCAAAAATGCGTTTATCGGAGTATGTTATCTCCCCCAAGTGAAAAGCGTTTGAAAACAGTTCAAAGAGTAGGGTAAGTGAACTCACTGTTTGCGAAGAATTTCCCAAATTAGATCACCAAGTGATGCGCGTCGTAGAACTCTCTCTAGCGTTCTAAATTAACAAAGAGATTTTCTAAGTGTCGGAACGTTTAACGAGTCTCTAGACTCGGCACATAATACCTATGCACATAACATGTGTCGTGTTTCGTTTTGTGGATCGTGTGTGACTTAAACAAGTACACTTGTGATACAATACGTGTGTGAGCAATTACTTTCGTGTCATGTATAAACAATGTACATCACTAGCAAATACTCCCCGTAAGGGCAATTTAGTCAAAATACGACAATTAATTAGCAATTACTCCCCACAAGGGCATCTTGGTCAATTTATGACAATCAATTAACAACTATCATATTTCATGCAATTTCACAACAATCAGCAGCTAATTTCATCGAGACAGAATTTCTACTTGAAAGATTGTACTATTTCACCGATCATAACATCTCAATTAATTCACCAAAAATCATCACTGAAGCATACATGTCTTAGGTTTCCAGAACATATTTTATTTTATTTTTATTCCACATAGATTTCTCATAATGATCAAAACACTACAGCAAACTCATATCAGTCTGATTCATGCGCAACAGAATGTTATTTGCAATTCCCGTTAAACGAAAAATCCAATAAATGCAAGACCACATGGGTTAGGTTTCTAACTCAATAAGTCAACTTCCAGAAGTGGAACCAACCCAATTGGCCTCGTAGATTATGAGATATAACATTTACAAAACAACCTAACAGCAGGTCTAACAATTCAGCTTTGCACCACGTTTTTGTAAAATCATAAAAGTTAACTTTCACTCGTCCAAAAATTACAAATTTATATTCTTTAGAAACTAGACTCAACCTAGTTTACTGTAATATCAATTATCTCAATCAAATTCCACTTTAACATCCCGTTACAGTCATTCAAACATCAACAACACAATCTGTCCAGAAACTTTTTGCATCCAAACTCAACAATTTAACAATCTATGAACTATCATGCATTCACATAACACTCTAGACTCCATAAACAATATCCATGCATATCAATTACACCCAATAAAACTAACAATTAAACATAGAGGATGCATAGAATAGTTGTTTATACCTTCCTAGCACCTTAATCTTCAATCAAACTTGAAAGATCTTGAGTGTGTGTGTGTGTGTATATTGATCGATCACAAGGAGAGGGGAGAGGGGATGGCTGGCTGATTTGGGGTTAGGGAACAGGGATGGGAGTTAGGGTTTAGGTTTATCATGTATTTATAGACTAATATGTTACACCTTGGCCCCTCAACTCCTAAGTATTACTTTTTCTATAACATTCTATCATAACTTGCACCTTAAGTTAACATTAAGTATTTCCTTTTTCTAGAACATTCTATCATAACTTGCACATTAAATTAACATGACAATAATATTATCACATAACACATAATCCTAACACATAATTATCACATCATTAGTGTTTTAGTGTGTTTCATTTATTCATCAATCGTTTGCGTTTCGGTACAAATCCCGAAAGACTACTACACATGTAGTAAGTGTTAAGCGTCATTTAAATCCTAGTTTAAATGTAATGAAGTTTGCGTTATAGATTCAATAAATCTAAAGTTTGAATTGACGGAGTTGCGTTAACGGAGTTAACCTGAAATTGACGATTGTCACAGTACTACTGGGTTTGACAAACCGCACCCAGCGCTAAACTCGACTGGAGGTCGAGCGGGTGTAATCTCGGCTAAACACATACCATGGTCTGGATGACCTGGTGGCAAGGCAAATTGATAAACAGTCAGCTTCGGTGTCGAACACTTAGTAATACTTGTTTTATAGGCTAGCTACCTATAGATATATAATTGACATAACACTATCTGGTAACGCAAAACGCTTAACGCAAAACGCTGTAACGCACAACACTTAACGCTGAACGCAAACGCTAAACATTTATTTTTATATAAACTTGTGAACTAACCAACCTTGTGTTGACACTTTTAGTATGTTATTCTCAGGTAGCCGAGGCGGGCGCGCGGTTTAGGAACATGCATTGCTTGAAAACGCTTTTTGTTATGCAAACTTATTTTTAACGGTTATCATTGGTTTTAAGTCGTCCTGCGTGACGCAACTTTTGGTTAAAGGTTTTTACGCTTCCGCATTTAATTACTCGTAAACGTTTTCATGGTTTTGAAACTCTGTTTTATGGTTTGATTATAACTGATGATTCCGATCCTGTTAGTTCACACCCTCTGACGGTAAAACTCCGTTAGTGGATTTTGAGGGTGTGACAGAGATGCTAGTGCCTAATAACCAACCATTTCAAAATATTGGTTAAATGATTACAAATTGAGGTTTTAGGTAAAAATGGTTCAAACTTAAAACTTAAGGGTTCAAATTGCAAATTCCAGTAACGAATGGGTGTAACTTGTAACGAATGGGTTTGAGAATGGTAATCGATGGTGAACTGACACGAACGAGTTATGTTAACGAATTAGGTAACGAATGGATATCATGAATAAAATGACGAATGACACCACAGTTTTCACGAATGGATATAACAAATGATTATCACGAATGAAGATTCAATGATGACGAATCAACACACGAATAAACAAACAAATAGCTTAACGAAGGGTATGACAAATATGGTAACGAATAGGGTAACAGATGGAATGTTTTTCTGTAGCGAATGGTCTTGTTACGAATGTGCTTTCGTAACGAATGAGGATTTATGAATCAGAAACTTAATGACGAATGGATGAGCACGAATGTGATTCTGTAACGAATAACTTATCACGAATGAGCTACAGTAACGAATATGTAGTTAATCTATTGTAACAACTTGACACGTGGCACAATTCAGATATAACTTGATAGCGAAAGGCTATCAACAGTATAACGAATGATCAGTTATACTGTAACGAATTAATCTTATGAATCTTCAAATCTTCAACAGCAAATTTCCAGATCTGAATTTGTAGATCCAAACCACAATTCAGACGAACATAAACCTATGGATTAATCATCCAAAGATCGACCAAAATTCACAACCAATAGCTTAAACTAATCGTATTTGCCACACGAACAAATTCAAACACGTTCGAACCACTAATTCCAATTCAATCCAATCCAATCCAATCTAACCCAAGTCCGATTGCCAAAATTCACAAAAACAGAAACCTCTGTTTCTTCCAACCACAAATATGATCCAATTCCATTTCAATCTCAACCAATAACACACTTAACTCCACATGAATAACACAAATCCGATAACTAATCAATTTTCAATCAATTCAGTAACAAATCAATATATTAGCATGTTAATTAAACCGAATTCTAATCAAACAGTTTCAGATCTAAAATTAAACAATTAACCAGTGAATAATCAATCAATTCACCATAGAAATACCTTAAATCACGAACACAATCTAACGAATAGCTCTGATACCAGTCTTTGAAATACCTTGTTGTTTGGAATACTTTAGCTTATTACGTTTAATCAATTCATACCTATTGATATATATATCTAGTTATGTGATATGTGTAGGTGGTTAGCAATAGATTAATAGGAACGAAGTGTTGAGTAGTAATTTTGACAGAGTAACAGCATGATAGATAATATAAAATACTTGTTAAATTATGAGACTATAACAGTCTATATATAGAAGATGAATTACATTCGTTACACAGTCCGTAACGAATGGCCTCATTCGTCTTCATACAATACATAACATAATGAGTATAGCGAATGACTCATTCATTATACCCCATTCGTCAACATTCCATGACGAATGGATAAAAAATAATAGCGATTAAGGTCCATTAGTTAAACATCCCCAACGAATGAATACTAATAAACACGAATAACGTCATTCGTTAAACAAACTTAAGGAATGAGCTGATAATCTTAATGAATGGGACTACTAATTACCAAAATGCCCTTATATTTATATAAATATAAATTACATAAGTTACAAAGACTAGAGACGACCAAAACCGTGCACTAACAAGGTATTCCAAACAACCGCCTAATTGACTTTTTATCCACCATAATACTACCAATTTGAAACTCTATACTCATTTTTTTCAGGATTGAAGTTGAACTACAAAATGTGCTAATTTCGCTGGTATCCCATCAACGTTAAATTTCAACATCTTTCCAAACCCCATCTTTGTCAAAGCCTTTTTTTATTACGTGTTAAGTCACTTATACACGTCAACAACTGCGATGGGGAAGACCTTGTCCTTATTCCATGACACTTAACTTTTTCTGGAGTCATAACTTCTCCGTTTTTCCCTTTCATCTTCACAACTTTTTTTTGTATTGTCGAGAAACCTTTTCTTTGCCCAATCAACCTTCACGTCTGTTCGATTAACATACCTTACTTTAGTTAAGTAGAATATCTATTTTGAAACTAATATTTATTAAACAAACCAACTTACAAATTATGTTTGTCATATATACCTCTTTGTTTATCCACTTCATCCTCCCACTCAGAATCTGTGTCATCAGAAGCTGTAAATAACGATACTTGTTTATTCTCCCAATCACTGAACATATGTTTACACGAACTAATCATAAAAACTTACCTCTTTTTTCTGTTTAGCCCCTTCTACATAATCAATTTGTCGGTCTCAACATCATCGGAATCGGCAATCGACCATTTCATTATAACATAATCCAAAGTAACCTTTTATTATTGTTAAGTATCAAATGTACTATTTACCTGGATATTTTTTTGCTTACTCTTTAACTTCTCGACCATTGTTTTTTTAGTTTCTCTCAACACGTTGACTGCAACTCTTGTATGCTTTTTTTCTGTTTTTGTGGGCAAATTTCCATGACCTTCTCGTCGCTATCATCACAATATTTTGATTCATTTTTCATAAAAAAATGACCCATTTAAAAAATTGTTGTCATAGTTAATCATGATGTAAAATTTATGATGTTTTGTTACATGTTAAAATTAATTTCCCTTTTTTTGCTACCCACTCTACACTGTTTTCACTTTCTTCTGATTTTGAGCTTCCTCCTCGGAAGTTTCTTAATTTTCTTTTTATTGGTGTTAGTCTATCACACAACTCGTTGTTTTCTTCTGAATCTGTTTGTACCAATTATAAACATTGTTAAACAGGTTTAAATTAATTATGCTCTTAACTGATTTTTTAAATATTAACCAAAACTCCTTTAATCATTACCGGATTCGGGTGTTTCGTTGCTCTTTTCTTTTTTTTTTCCCTTCCTTTTTTTCAGTTGATTCCATCAAAATTGGATCCTCAATAGTGTTTCTATGCCTATTTTTTATTAGAACATGTTTTTATTTAAAAGTTAACTAACATTCCATTTTTAAAACAAAAGGTAAATAAAAACCAAAATAACTTGTTACTGAACAATATCACTTACTCTTAAGTTTTTTAATGGCACTGTTAGGTTTTCTCTTCACCGAGGTATCCCATATAACTGGATCATCAAGTGACTTCCTAATTTCTTCTTTTTTATTCTTTGAGATGCTTATGCTCCTTCTGTCAATCACAAAATATTTTTATGAAACCTCTTCTTACTCTTCTTCATCTTTTTAGAACCTATATAATTTGTAAACCAGTTTTCTATCACTAGCGCATACATACAAAATATAAACTAATTCTAACACCAACAATTACAACCTACGTTTCTAGTAACCTTAATAACATTACCATAATCTTTATAAACTAACAATATCAACATACATAATAATATATACATATGTTTTGTCTGAGTTTCAAAATCAAAGACTAAAGTTTATTTACAATACAAATAGACATTAATCTCAACACAGTTAAAAAATATTACGTAATTAAATTTAATTGATAATAATCAGAATAAAGTTGAGTACTCCAAATCAATAAGTACATTTTGGAAACACAAACTTCTCAAATTCTTAAATTCCATTGAAGACCATATATACAACAACCACCAAAAATAAATATATGTTATCTGCTGTTTTTTAATTAAAACACCAAATTATTAAGATCAAATAATAAACACACCAGTTCTTACAATACAAAGACCTATTATAAACTAACTAAAAATCAAACCACATTTCAAGATCAAATAGTAGCAAATAAGAACATCCATATAGAGCTATGTACGCATCAATTAAATAAGAAACTATTTGAAATTTAGTCAAAATCATATAGTTGTGAATAATAACATCCATATCCAGATAAAAAGTTAACTCTTAAAAAACCAAAATGCCATTAATAGCAGTGAACACCCAAACGACTATTAAAAACATTAAATAAAGTTCACAGTTTTCACTACCCATGTAATATTTCTTCAATAACTACATTTGATAATTGACAAAAAAAAAATTTCAAAAACCCTAAACCTCCGCAACATCCGGTACAACATTAGTTTTTCAAAATGATTGTCTTTTTTAATACTATAATCATATGATTATTAAGTTTTAAACCCTAGCCACCAAAATTTAGTAAACGATCCAACTAAAAACATACGATTATAATTTACACTTACCAAATAAACAGACTATGACGGTATAAAGATACCGCAAATGAGCTCCTTCTCAACTTGTTTATCAGCTCCTTCCACTTGTTATTTCTGGTTATCCTTTTTCTCTCTACACTTCGCTAATGTAGAAAAGTAAATGAAAAAGTTGCTTTAATTTAGAATAGTAATGGGTTTTTTGAAATCACTAATACCCTAGAAGCTTGAACCGTAACTGAACATAACTGAAGAGTCATCTGAACTGCAGTTGATTAGTGACATAAAGTTGTTATGTTAAATGACAATACTACCCTTTTGAACTTTTAACAAGATTTATCAGTTAATTTTAAATTAAATTCTATCAACTTTCAATATATGCCACTCATCAAGCAAAATCAATGGTTGATATCGGGTTTCAATGGTTTTCGTAACTGGAGTGGATTATTATTTTAACCCTGTCATATATATATACATATATATATATATATATATATATATATATATACATATTTTAACCCTGCCCCCAGCCATCCCCAAGTCTTAACCAATATGCACCTGCCACTGGACTGGTGACTAACTCAAGTATCATATGAATTCAATAATTTATATACCCCACTGATCAAATCCCCAAATCACATAAGAACCCTAGCAAAATCAATCGGCCAAAGCGTTCAACGTTTGGCCGATTAACCATAGGGTTAATGTTACTGATACAATGACGAACTAGAAACACACATGAATTACCTTAAACAATGTTTAATTGATTATTATATTGCTTGAATTATGGACGACATAAACAAAAATTAGGATTGATTATAACAGGCTGTGATAATGCAATTGCTCCTTAGGCTAGCTTCGTGAGGTCCCGGAGAAGATGCAGACAAGATTAGTTAGATTATTATGATTACTAAATGGTATAACCCTATAATGATAAAGGAAGTTTCGTTATTTTCGTAAATCGGTAACAAATTGATCATATTTTCCAAAATAACCGCGTCGGTGTAAGACGTAATAGGCATATACACGATCATGTGAATCAATTCCAGCATTGTTATGAGGATTAAGGCACAAGAAAATTATATGGGTCACGGGTTGAATCCAAATACGGGTCTACGGGTTTGGGTTTGGGTATAATATAATAGATATGGGCAGATTAGCACTTTAGTCCCAAAAGTTATAGTGTGGATACAATATGAATTAAAACAATCTTTAGGGGTGTATTTGGTATATAACTCAAAGTTATACGGATGATTATATATATAACAAACAATAATAATAAAATATTAATAACTCGATAAATGCGATGTTTTATGACCAAATTACCCGATCATAGAAGCGGGTCGGGTAACGGCTAATATAACAATAAATGAAAAATCCGAATCGTTAAAGTATCCCCTACCTTTGAGAATTCTGTTCCGAAATTGAAGGATTAGAGGTAACTAAGAGAAAAGGATACTTTAGTTTCATCTGTTCTTCACGCTCCCAAGTAAACTATGCGCCTTGTTTGGAATTCCAACGGAATTTAACTAAGGGTATGCGGCCTTGTTTGGTTACTTTGTCCTTGTGGTCCATGATTTCAACGTTTTCTCAACAAAATGCGTATTCTCATCAATACAAACTTCATTGAGGGGTATATGATGATTACCCTCGGCGAGACATTTCTTGAGATTAGATATGTGAAACACTGAGTGAACTTTTGGGAGTTTGAGAGGGAGTTTGAGTTTATGAACCACATGACCAACTCTATCAAGAATTCCAAAAGGATCAACGAATCAAGGAGCTAGTTTTTGCTTCTTTCCAAATATAACCACTCCCTTCCACGGGGATGCTTTGAGTAGAACTTGATCACCAACATTGAATTCAAGAGGTTTCCATCTCTTATCCACATAACTATTTTGACGGTTGCGAGCGGCGAGAAGGTTTTGATGAATATGTTCAATATGATCGGTCGTTTCTTGCACTAATTCCGGACCAGTGATTTGAGATTCTCCAACTTCGTTCTGGGGAACAACATTTACGACCATAGAGGGCTTGAAAAGGTGTGATACCAATGCTAGAATGAAAAATGTTGTTATACGATAACTCGATGAGCGGTAGATTTGTATCCAATTGCCCCCAAAGTCGAGGACACAAGAGCGGAGCATGTCTTCCAGAGTTTGAATCGTACGTTTGGATTGACCATCGGATTGCGAATGATAGGGAGTATTGAGATCCAAATGAGTTCCCAAGGCTGATTGAAGAGATTTTCAAAAGAGAGAATTAAAACGACCATCTCTATCGGAAATAATGGTTAACGGAGTTCCATGATGATAAACAATCTTCTCCACATAAGTATGCGCCAACTGATCAACATAATACATTTCTCTAATGGGAATGAAATGAGCAGATTTAGTCAATCGATTGATGATCATCCAGATACTATCATGTTGCTTACGAGTCGGAGAAAGCTTAGTAATAAAATCCTTAGCAATACCTTCCCACTTCCACTCGGGAACGAGAGGTTGCTCGAGTAAACCAAAGGGTCGATGATTTCACTTTAGAGCACGTGAGACATTTTGAGGCATAGAGAGAAATGTATTCATTTATTCCGGGCCACTAATAGATGGAACGAAGATCAACGTACATCTTATCAATAACGGGATGTACGGAATATCGTCACTTATGAGCTTCGTCCATAATAAATGTACGAAGATCGTCATGATCGGGAATCCATAAACGGTTAAGAAAGTAAGGCAAACCATTGGGTTTGGTTTCCACTTGAGTTTGGGCACCACACGACATCTCGTCATACATATTTCCTTCTGTGACGGATTCGTGTTGGGAATCAAGAATACGCTTTTCAAGTTCATTTTGGATGAGAACGCAAGTAAGAAGAACATATTAAACTTCCTTCTTATGACTGAGAGCGTCGGCCATGAAATTCGCTTTTCCTGGATGATAACAAATCTCGCATTCGTAGTCGCTAAGCAACTCGGCCCATCGACATTGTCTCATATTGAGTTCCTTTTGATTGAAGATGTGTTGGAGACTCATATGATTGGTAAACACCACACAATTCATACCATAGAGATAGTGTCTCCAAATTTTCAAGGCAAATACGACAAAACCAAGCTCGAGATCACGAGTCATATATTTTTCTCGTGTACCTTAAGTTGTCTCGAAGCGTATGCAATAACCTTGCCTCGTTGCATGAGGACACAACCGAGACCTTGGTTAGAGGCGTCAAAGAAAACGTTGAAATCTTCATTACCTTTGGGAAGAGCAAGAATAGGAGCATTGAAAGCATATCCCTAAGGGTTTGAAATGCTTCTTCTTGCTTTGAACCCCACATATAGGGTTTACCCTTGTGTGTTAAAGCGGTGAGGGGCAATCCGAATGAAATGACGGTAATATCCTGCCAAACCAAGAAAATATTGGACTTCGGTGGGAGAAGTCAGTGGTTTCCAAGTTTTGATAGCTTAAGTTTTTGTAGGATCGACATGAATACCTTTTTCCGTTGACAATATGGCCCTAGAACTGAACTTATTTAAGTCAAAACTCGCACTTAGAAAACTTGGCGTACAACTGTTCCTTTCGAAGGAGGTCTAGAATGGCATGAAGGTGCTCATTGTGGTCGTTCTCGGATTTCTAATAGATCAAGATATCATCGATGAAAACAATTACGAAACTTTTCCAAGTAGAGTTTACACACATTGTTCATAAGATCCATGAAAACCGCGGGTACATTGGTTAGCCCAAAAGGCATAACATGAAATTCGTAATGCCCATATCAAGTATGGAAAGCGGTCTTGGGGATGTCATCTTCATTAAAGCGAAGTAGATGATAACCAGAACATAGATCGATCTTCTAGAAACATGCGGCTCCTTGAAGTTGATCGAAAAGATCATCGATGCAAGGAAGGGGATAAAGGTTCTTGATGGTAAGTTTGTTGAGTTCACGGTAATCGATGCACATGCGGAATGAACCATCTTTCTTATTGGGAAACAAAACAAGTGCGCCCTATGGGGAAGAACTCGGGTGAATAAAACCCTTGTCCGAGAGTTCTTGTAGTTGGCTCGAAAGTTCTTGCATTTCGGATGGTGCAAGCTGGTAGGGTGATTTAGCAACGGGACTAGCACCGGGTACAAGATCAATACAAAATTCTACTTGGCGAAAAGGAGGGAGTTCGGAGACATCAGCGGGAAAGACGTTGGGAAAATCACACACAATCGGGATATCAGATATCTTCTTTTCTCTATGCTTTTTCTTCATCACGAGAGCTACAAACGCAACATACTTCTTACGTAAATGACATTGAGCTTGAAAACACTACATGAGGTTAAGCTTAGATGTAGGTGTATCACCGAAACCATTAAGGAAGCGACCATTTTTGATAGGCATACGAAGAATTTCTTGAAGCATACGACTTCAACACGATTTAGAGTGAGCCAATGCATTCCAACAATAACGTCAAAACTACCCATTTGCATAGGAATGAGGTCAATACGGAACTTAACAAAAAGTACGGAATACGACTAGATAAACGAGCCGATTTCATAAAAAACATTAATTAATTTACCTTTTTATATTAATTATATTGTATTTTATTGATTAATAAAGATTAAAATAATAAAATAACAAAGTTTCCAAAAAAACGGATTGGGGAAACTCGAACCCACGCCGCCCAGGCGTCCACAAGTCTTAATCAATATGCACCAGCCACTAGGCTGGTGACTAACTCAAGTATCAGATGAAATCAATAATATATATACCCACTGATCAAATCCCCAAATCACAAAAGAACCCTAGCAAAATCAGTCGGCAAGAATGTTCGATGTTTGGCCGATTAACCATAGGGTTAATGTTATTGATACAATGACGAACTAGAAACACACATGAATTACTTTAAACGGTGTTTAATTGATTATTATATTTCTTGAAATATGGATGGCCTAAACACGAATTAGGATTGATAATAGCAGGATGTGATAATGCAGTTGCTCCTAGGGTTTGCTTCACGAGATCACGGAGAAGATGCAGACAATATTAATTAGATTATTATGATTCCTAATTGGTATAACCCTATAACGATAAAGACGGTTCCATTATTCTCGTAAATCCGTATTAAATTGATCATATTTTCCAAAATAACCGCGTCGTTGTAAGACGTAATAGGCATATACACGATCTTGCGAATAAACTCCAGCATTTTTATGTATATTAAGACACAAGAAAATTATATGGGTCACAGGTTGGATCCAAATACGGGTCTGCGTGTTTGGGTATAATATACTAGATATGGACAGATTTGTACTTAAGTCCATGAAGTTCTAGTGTGGATACAATATGAGTTAAAACAATCTTTAGGGGTGTATTTGGTATATAACTCAAAGTTATATGGATAATTAAATATATACAATAAAAAATGATAATAAAATATTAATAGCTCGATAAATGCGATGTTTTATTGATCAAATTACTTGATCATAAAAGCGGGTCGGGTTACAGCTAACAAAACAATAAACGAAAAATCTGGATTGTGAAGGAAAACTCGTACATATATATTCATCACTAAATCATTACTCAACATTATCCCCCTAGGAGCCCATTTGGACCTTATTCCTTTTTAATTTGCTAAACCTACATTACACACCATTTTAGCCTTGCCAAGTATTTTATTTTTACCATGTGTGATGAAATCCAGTTCGTTATTGAGTTGTATGTAGTCAGTTGTAGAGCATAGTACACAATGTACATATGTCTTAATAGAGTTGAAAATATTGTTTATCAGTTTATATTGCTTATTGATCCAAAAGGCCAAAAAGAAGTTATTAGTTATGTTTAGTCATTGTAAATAGCAGTTTGTTTGTATTTCAGTGTCTATTTGTGTATTTGTAACTGGTTTTCATCTGCTTTTGTCACTAAATATGCATATTCTGCACCCAAACCTAAGCCTAAGCAAAACCCTTGTCAAAGTCTTTATGTAACAAGTGGGAAATGGGTGGAGATAAGACTGAGTTGCACGCATATTATGTTGTGACTCTTATTTGGTATTTGAGTGCAGAGACATATACTAGCACATCGTTTGCTAGTCCAGATATTAAACCAAGAGGAGTGTTGATAGTGTGATGGGCATGAACATATATGCGTTAACCGGAAATAAAGTACACTCGTCTGGGCGGCTCTATTGTTTTTATAGCAATAATATTTTTATTTGTGGGTTGTCAATCTAGAAAGTCTCAGTCTGGGAAACTGGGCATGACTTTAAACCTTACTAGTATTAATGGCGATAATTGACAAACCTATGATAGATGATGATGTTTATTTTAGAGTTTTGCTTGAGGGCAATCAAAAGATAAGTGTGAGAATGTGATGATCAATCAGTTTGTATATTAGTTCGTTTATTTACTCATTTTAGATTTTTTTGAACAAAATTTGGTACTACATACGCATGTGTTATATTTCAGGTCACATGTATTTAAAGCAACTATTTTGGACCTGCACGAGCATGGAGTGAAGACCCAGGATGTCCAGCACGCAAAAACAATACAAGAAAAAATGGCTGATGGTGAAGTGACCCATTGCGGTACGCGATGGAGAAGATGAAGACCCATCGTGTATCACGGTGGAATTAAAATAATGCTCAATGACTTTTGGTCCATCGCGTACCACGATTGGTGGCGAAGACAGGAATGTTAGGATTTTTGATAATAATATCCTTTTAACGATCCTAATATCATCTAACACTTTCCAGGGCAAAAGAAGAGTGATTCCATAATTTTGATTCATCCTGAGATCATCTACATATTCCATATCATCATAATTGAAGATCTTGTGATGTCGAGACGCGGCTAGTCTTCTAGATTCATATCCGGGACATAAAGTTTGTATTATTTCAATTTTCTGATGTGTTAAAGAACAACTTGATTGTATTTATCTTTGATTAGTCTCTGAATTTTGATGTGTAGTATTGCTTTGCATTCAGTCGATTTAGGTTTATGTCTATCTGAATGATTAGTTTGTTGGTTTCTATGATAATTGCTTATAGGGTTGTTTGAATAGTATGATAAGATAAAGCATGCAGTTTCCCTTAGTTGGGTCACACTGGTAAGGATTGTTTGATAACCATTGTTGTGTGTTAGCGATTGTTTATGCCTAAGATTTATCTAGTTAATCAGTCTGTATTGGTCTTTGATAAATAATCTGTTAATATAACATGAGATTACTGTTATATACTTACTTGAACCCCAGGTGTGATATGTTTTTATTAATTTTTTGAGAGACTATTAATAGCTTGTTTAATTATTAGAACCAAACTTGTTTGCTTTCTTAGGTGATTAGGAACTTGATTTAATTGTTTTTTACTTGATAGCGGCAGTCTGGAATCAGACCACAAACAATGCACCCATTTACTTGGAACCAAAACAAGAGACCAGAAACAACCATGCCACTATTCACCCAAGGACAAAACCTATTTGGATCCTTTACTCTACCTTCGACAACCATCCCAAGAACTCAAGTAACTGAAACACCGGCGACTGACTTAAAAACAACCATACAGTTACTAGACTTGAGAAAACCTTACAAACCATCGTCAGCTTACACACAATACAAGTTAACCAAAAGAAACGAAGAGGCTAAGTTACCAACCAAAATGAAGATGACATCCACCATTGACAAATATGACGACGTAAGTGATCCAGATGACCATTTGTTCACATTTATTGGGGCGGCAGAAGTGGAAGAATGGTTGATGTCAGGATGGTGTTATATGTTCACCCAGATGTTAACGGGAGCAACTCGAAAATGGTTCTACAAGTTACCAGTGGGCAGCCTAAATAGCTTTAACGATATGCAAAGGGTGTTCTTGAAAAGTGCGAAGGCACATACTTCATTACATAGTCTAAAGAGGCGTGATGGAGATAGCATAAAACAGTTTATGGAAAGATTTAACAAAGAAAGCATGGAGGTGGATGATGCAGAAGATCAGGTGAAAATTTAAACCTTTTTCCATGGGTAAGAAACAACCAGTTGGTGGATAAGCTCCACGAGGATCTACGAGTTATGTTGGAAGGGTTTATAGACAAAACGAAAGCATTTATCAGGGGAAACGGTGCATGCCAAGTAGAAAACGATCACCAGAGCATAAGACATAAAAGCCAGTGGAAGTAACCAATGTACCATCAACCAGAAAGAAGCCCAAGTTGGAGTAAACCAAGGTTGCAACCAAGACAGAAATTCTTCGACACCTATTGCGGTTTTCTACGTTGACAACCATGACAGACCCATTATTATTGCTAACCAGATTAAAAACCCTTAGAAATCTTAGCCACCGAAGACATGAAAATTCCCGTGTCTTCAAAACGTAGACCCACCAAATTTACTGACTTTAATCGTTTTTGTGAATACCACAATGAGAAGGGGCATTGTCACACCCCCATCAATGGCTTAGGCGTGTGACCCATAGTTGGTACCGTTTCTTTAAATACATCAGAGTTATGGTTTAATAGTGGAAATTTGGCATGGATTTAATTATTAACATTTATATGTACATTCAATCTTAATCAGAGTTATGGTTTAATAGCGGTCTAGGCCCATCATGGTTTAGGAATAATCAAGTTAAAAACATAAATCACAATTATAAACTTAATCTCAACTCGAAACCGCTATGCAAACACCGCAGCTTTCGAGATTACTTAGCTACCATTAGTATACACGTGATTACCCTCTTTCGGACATTACTTAGGTGCGACCCGTCATGGCGGAGTCATAACCAATTGTGGTGCGATGTGCCCATTGTCTTACCACATATGAAAGGATCCAGACAAACATACACGACAGCCTGATGGCCAGCCATTACTTTTGTTCATAACGTTTTAAAGATAAGTAGTCTCATGTAATCAAATTAACTGACACGATTAAACTAGTTATATAAGTGTGGGGCGTACTCACTTCACTGATTTGCTTTATCTCTCTTGTTATCTCGGACCTTGATTGGCTTAAAAATCCTAGAATCTTGGGCAGCACTTCCATGCTCGCATGTTTATCGATGTGTCCTTAATCAACTTCTTTGGTACGAAAATCGAGGTGACATATGGTGGTTGTCGGGTCGTGCACGTACTTCGATATGGAGCGTCGGTTAACCTTTTGATGGCACGCACTTCGAGGAATCGTCGGTTAAGGGCACGAATTAGAAGGATATTAATATCGGTTCGAGGCACGGAAACCGAGGTAGAGAATATTCTAGAGAGAGATGAGTTTGTATCATGAAATGAGCTAGCTAGTTGCCCTATTTATAGAGCTGCTCAGACGACCCATCGAGGCACGCGATGGATCATGCAGCAGATTTGTTGAGTATAATAATCCATCGTGATACGCGATGGGCCTTTGGTAGGCCATCGCGTATCGCAACTAGCCATATCGCAACACCACTAGAGTTTCCATGTGGCCTGACACGTGGGGACACGTGGCTCCGCCTGTCAGACCACCTCATCACGGTACGCGATGACACTGATGTGTTGTAAAACACACTAACTTTCCTTATCGTTTAATTATGATTTAATTGCTTTTTAGTTTAATAAATAAGAGTTATGGATAGTTTTTGCACGATCTTACAAAGATTGAATATTAATTGTAGGTATGAGTTTTAATGGAGAAAAGAGTAAAGTTTGAAGAATCTAGGGGCCTTTTTGATCAATTTTGAAGACTAAAACTCAAGGCCCGACCCAAGCCCACAAGATAAGCCTTACATGATAATATATTAAGTTAATTAACAAGAAAAAAACCCTAGACCAGCCTCTAAATCCCGAAATCAGCAGCAACCGTCCAAAAAACTTCTGATCGGCAGCTTCTAGGGTTCCAAAGAAAGTCGTTTTTGCATCTTGTGTGACCAAGTGGAGAACAAGGAGGCTTAGGAAAACTTGGTACAGCAGCTAGGGACCATATTCATCAAGAAACTCAGCCATAATCTTGAGTATTACATCCATAAACTTTGTTCTATTGTTCAAGACTCATAACATGTTGATTTTGATCTTTAACTTGAATTGTTTTGCAATTGAATTGAAGATTGACTTGTGCTTGATTAATCTTGATCATTGAATGAGTTTAATTATGTTTTGGTTAAGTTATATGATGCTTAAACTAATGTATAGCTGCTGTCGAAAAATAATGTTAGGCTAAATTAGTTAGTTCTACGTAGGTTTGATGAAAATTGTTAGGTTTTAGTAAGTAATATAGATTGTTTGATCATAATGACTTGAATTGTTGATGAAAGTTTGGTTTAATATTAAATTAGGTTGTGTTTAGTGGCTGTGATTTATTTAATTATACTCATATACCTCTTGCTTTGATTGATTGAATCAGTTTTGATTGATTTTAGCTTGTTGGAACTCTTTACTTTGTGTTTAGAGATTGTTTGCTCGTTGTACAATCATAGGGTTTATTTGGGTAGATTAATAAGTTAAAATAAGCGGGTAGGCACCTTCTTAGAGACCGAGAGGTGATAGGAAGTAGGGTCGTCTCATAGCTTTTACTTGTTAGGATTAGGATCGCGCGACAGCGGGTTCGGTTCTTGTCGGGTTTGGGTTTTGAGCGATTAGTTGATCTAGTTTAAGTTAAACTAAATTGTTCCTTTATCCTTGGTTGCGTAGTATTCGTCTCCGTTAGGGTAGTGTGTCGGTGAGACCGAGAGGAGAGTCGACATTAGAGCACTTTAACAATTCGTCACCCGGTTAGTTCTTAAAATCAACTAAGTGTAGGTTAGGGTTTGTTAGTGAGACCGAGAGGTGATCTAGCTTTCTTGAGTGAACCTTAGTTGTGTCATCCTTAGGAACCGGTGTCGTGAGATTCTACAATCCATTAGCCTATTATACCTTCAATAGGATTCTTACCTAGGTAGACATTTTCCCCATTAATCAATCTTATTTTCAAAGTTTCGTCTAGTTTTCTTAATTTAAGTCTTTTAAGTTAATTTAAGTTAGGTTAAGTAGTTAATAATTAAAAATCATTTAAAATATATTATTCTTAGGTGAGTCTTATTTAGGGTTAAGTATTAAGTACGTTCTCACGTGTCCTTGTGTTCGATACTCGAACTTCCTTAGTGCTATACTATTAGTGATCGGTACACTTGCCGGTTTTGTGTGGATTCGTTAGGATTTCCGTTTAATAAATTTAAAGCTTAGTTGTGGGTCATTTAAAAAGAGCATCATTATACACACATCAAGTTTTTGGCGCCGTTGCCGGGGACACGATTAGAGGCGTATTAAGAACGACCCGAGTTAGGATTTACCTATCGTATTTTCGTATATTTAGATTAGATTAGTTATTTAAATTAGTTTAGTTTTAGTTTAGTTTAATTTTATTTTAAGTATTCTATTCCATTTTTATCTGGTGCCCGTGATCCTTTTCTTTTGAGTGTTCTTTAGAGGAAATATGTTCGGACGACACGTTGGAACGCCATGGTGCAAAGTGTGTGGCGGAGATCACTGGGTACATGATGCTTATGAGCGAAGGAGGATATAAGTCAAGGCACGGAAAGCTCCATGGGAATCACTTGTGGCAAAGCCTCCTCCGTACCAATTTGCATATGATCAAATGGGGAACTTCTTAGGGTATAAAGACTTATCGGGAAATATATTAGAGCCCACCCCAGAAATGGAATCAATAATGGATGATGTATTATTTGCCATTAGAAAGGATTTGTAGTATTTTCCACCTTTGAATCCACCTTTCTTTGAAACCCTGAGTGAGATTGTAGATACTGGAATGGAGGAACATCGAGTAGAGGAGTATGTTCCCTCTTGGGAGGAAGAATTTAAGGATGAGTTTGGCGAAGAGTCTATGGATTTTACCATTATGGATGAAGGAGAGTTTGACCCACTTGGCGATTTGAAGTTTCTTGAGGATCAATTGTATAACGAGCCAAGTGCGGGGATCAAGAATGAGCCTTGTATGGAGAGCCATGAGGTGGTTGGTGAAACAGTCTTTCCACCATTTCACTTTGAATGTGAAAAAACAAAACATGAACCGTACTCAATCTCCGTTCGAGACGTGTTGAGGTATGAAAAGTTGGCAAAAAGAATAAGGAGGATATCTAGGCTCAGAGATCATGGTGTGAAGAAGAGCTCGTCACTCCCGTTTCACTTTAGGGGATCCTTTTTTGGGGAGTCTGAGAGTTGGTGGGCCGAGTTTAAGTCATATGGTCGGGCCCATAAGAGTTGTGAAATTGGTTTCTTCCCGACCAATTGTAAGAGGAGAGTATTGAGGAGCATCGATGGGAAGAGGATAAAGGAGAAGCCTCCTGATTGAGGTTTCGGGAGTGAGTCCGGCTGAAGACTATTCAATAAACTTAGCGCTTCCCGGGAGGCAACCCGGTAATATCTTTTCTTATTATTTTATTTTATTTTCATTTTATTTTTATTTCCGGGTTTTGCTGGGTGTTTCTTCTCTTACTTGCAGGTTACTCCTTGGTTGGTTGATGACGGTTGATGAGCTGGAGTTTTAAACAAGTGTGGGGATGCAATTTTCTTAAGAATTGCCGCTTTCGTTCGTTAGTGATAGCTTGATAGAGAGCACTGGAGTTTTAAGCTTGCGTTCGAATAGGAGGGCGAGGAACATGATTCACTGCACACTTGCATGATCACATATGCCAGGGGAGTCTGTTCCATTTTATTTTTCCTTATGTTTAGTTTTGTCTTTTCCTTGTCTCACATTGAGGACAATGTGAAATTCAAGTGTGGGGATGGGGAACTGACGTTTTCATGTTTAAGAAAAATAAAAGAATGTTTATGTTAAAAAAAAAATTTTAAAGAAAAATGCCCCTTGAATTTAGTTTTTTTTTTTTGCGTTAAAGTGGGGGATGATGATATTTATCGGAAATCAGTTTTTCAAACTACTAATAATATGAGATAAATAAAAGATAACACACTTAACTTGGGATGTGTCGGTAGTCTAAGCCTTGAAAATGAAAGGGCAAATTTGATAAAATGGTTAAAACGGAAATCTTTTGTGGGTAAAGCGTTTTGTCCGTGGAAGATAAGTAATGAAAGGTCGGGCCATACTCAAGACTCAAATTTTGGTATGAAAAAGTGGAAATATCATGAGTTTTAAAAATTTGAATACGTTATCATATGATGCTTGGGTAGGTTCAACGTTAGAGTATGCCGTGTACCCTGTGATATAAATCTTAAACTGCTAGTTTAGTGTTTTACACCTCATTGGTGTATGGTTTTATAACCTTAAATCCTGTACTGATGGGATGCTTCGGGTCCGGAGACCATGGGTCTGTATGCAATCTATTCATCTGGGTATTCACAATTCCTAAGTGGGGTTGTGGATATTTAAAATAAAGCCAAAAAGAGCAAACCCTTATAAGTCTTTAAACATGATCACAAAAGTACAAATACATTACAGACTTGATCATCCACGCTGTTAGCCATGTGGGGTCCCCTTGCTCACGTCTCATTACCATTAAGAAACGGACCACAATGGACACGCTACATGTAAGGCCTACAAATGAAATTTTGCATACTCACCTATGGTGATGGTTTCGGGGTATTGCTTGATAACGGGGGTATGTCATGTTGTGGGGAACACTAGCTATTAATTAATTGAACCTGAATCGTATCTAATGGCTGCTTGGTAGACTTTGATGCTTAAGCTTAAGTGGATAAACAATACCGTTGATCGTCTTAACTATTCATAAAAAAATAGAGCAACAAAAGTTTTAATTCTGCTAATTTTGAGGTTTAAGTCAATTTGGGGTGGTCTGGTCCGGTAAAAGCTGAAAATAAGCGGGTCTTAATTGTGTAAACCACTTAATAGGATTATTATCAGATCTTATTTATCCCGGTAAATATTAAGGCATGGGTTTAAGTGGATAACAATAACTGTGATCGCGGTTTTTTGCGTTCTTCTAAGCTTTAAAAAATTAACCTATATGTTTTTAAGACTGTATTTTCTGATTCTGATCCAACTGCATTAGACTTTTACAGGGACGAAAAAGACTTAAGTGTGGGGATGTTTGATATGTTGTAAAACACAATTACTTTCCTTATCGTTTTATTATGATTTAATAGCTTTTTAGTTTAATAAATAAGAGTTTTGGATAGTTTTTGCATGATCTTACAAAGATTGAATATTAATTGTAGGTTATGAGTTTTAATGGAGAAAATAGTAAAGTTTGAAGACTCTAGGGGCCTTTTTGATCAATTTTGAAGACTAAAACTCAAGGCCCAACCCAAGGCCACAAAATTAAAGCCTTACATGATTATATATTAAGTTAATTAACAAGAAAAAAACCCTAGACCAGCCTCTAAATCCCGAAATCAGCAGCAACCATCCAAAAAACTTCCGATCGGCAGCTTCTAGGGTTCCAAAGAAAGTCGTTTTTGCGTCTTGTGTGACCAAGTGAAGAAGAAGGAGGCTTAGGAAAACTTGGTACAGCAGCTAGGGACCATATTCATCAAGACACTCAGCCATAATCTTGAGTATTACATCCATAAACTTTGTTCTATTGTTCAAGACTCATAACTTGTTGATTTTGATCTTTAACTTGAATTGTTTTGCAATTGAATTGAAGATTGACTTGTGCTTGATTAATCTTGATCATTGAATGAGTTTAATTATGTTTTGGTTGAGTTATATGATGCTTAAACTAATGTATAGCTGCTGTCGAAAAATAATGTTAGGCTAAATTAGTCAGTTCTACCTAGGTTTGATGAAAATTGTTAGGTTATAGTAAGTAATATAGATTGTTTGATCATCATGACTTGAATTGTTGATGAAAGTTTGGTTTAATATTGAATTAGGTTGTGTTTAGTGGCTGTGATTTATTTAATTATACTCATATACCTCTTGCTTTGATTGATTGAATCAGTTTTGATTGATTTTAGCTTGTTTGAACTCTTTACTTTGTGTTTAGAGATTGTTTGCTCGGTTTACAATCATAGGGTTTATTTGGGTAGATTAATTAGTTAAAATCAGCGGGTAGGCACCTTCTTAGAGACCGAGAGGTGATAGGAAGTAGGGTCGTCTCATAGCTTTTACTTGTTAGGATTAGGATCGCGCGACAGCGGGTTCGGTTCTTGTCGGGTTTGGGTTTTGAGCGATTAGTTGATCTAGTTTAAGTTAAACTAAATTGTTCCTCTATCCTTGGTTGCGTAGTATTCGTCTCCGTTAGGGTAGTGTGTCGGTGAGACCGAGAGGAGAGTCGACATTAGAGCACTTTAACAATTCGTCACCCGGTTAGTTCTTAAAATCAACTAAGTGTAGGTTAGGGTTTGTTAGTGAGACCGAGAGGTGATCTAGCTTTCTTGAGTGAACCTTAGTTGTGTCATCCTTTGGAACCGTTGTCGTGAGATTCTACAATCCATTAGCCTATTATACCTTCAATAGGATTCTTACCTAGGTAGACGTTTTCCCCATTGATCAATCTTATTTTCAAAGTTTCGTCTAGTTTTCTTAATTTAAGTCTTTTAAGTTAATTTAAGTTAGGTTAAGTGTTTAATAATTAAAAATCATTTAAAATATATTATTCTTAGGTGAGTCTTATTTAGGGTTAAGTATTAAGTACGTTCTCACTTGTCCTTGTGTTCGATACTCGAACTTCCTTAGTGCTATACTATTAGTGATCGGTACACTTGCCGGTTTTGTGTGGATTCGTTAGGATTTTCGTTTAATAAATTTAAAGCTTAGTTGTGGGTCATTTAGAAAGAGCATCATTATACACACATTAGACACGTTGGTCTTGGGTGATTGCTTATCGCGACACCGCCTATCCTAGGAGTTGGTGACATACCCATCGCAGTACGCGATGGGTTGTCTTTCTGATCGCCCGAGCCCGAGCCACATTGCGCCCATCGCCCATCAAAGTGCCACATTGCGCCATCAAAGTGCAAAGTGTGTCATCAAAGATCCACATTGTGCCCATCGCACGCGCCCGTGTACGTGCACGTCAGGTGCTTCGCACCCTTTGCTAAAAACACTATTGCATGCATGGCATAAATGTATATTACTATGGAAACTCTTCTCATTATAAAGAGCTTCCAAATATCTTCCTTATTTATACCCATGTGAAGGCGTTTCATTTTCTTTCTCCTTTCCATGTGGGATGGATTCCTTTCCCCCATTTCTTTAATATGGAATTGTTCCAACTTAACAAAATTTATACATATCTTATTATTTCTTTACCATATTTATTATTAAAATATTTTTGGGTCCTTGTATTTTCAAAGTTGACATTTTTAACCCAAAAATATATATGGTATTTTTCGAGATGTTACACCCTCACCTTGGAATGAATCTCGTCCACTCCCAAGTAAATTCTTTCTCATCTCAGATCCCAATTCCCAAGTAAATTCTGGTCCTCGTCGGGAATTCTATCTTATTTTGACTAACTTTAGTTTTCTCCTTTTAAGGTTCTTAACTTTATAATCTTCTTCATGTAGAGGTTGTTCTACAAATTTCAGATTTTCGTTGATTTTCGTTGGAAACATGGAACACGTCGTATATTCCTTTCATTTCTTCGGGCATACGTAATCGATAAGCTACAGTTCCGATTCGCTCAAGCACTTAGAATGGTCCAACAAAACGTGGACTTAGCTTTCCTTTCTTACCGAAGCGAACAACACCCTTCCAAGGTGAAACTTTCAATAACACCCTCTAGCCTATTGAAATTCCAACGGCTTACGACGAACATCAGCATAACTCTTTTGTCGATCTTTATCCGTCTTAAGTCGCTCATGGATTTGTAATACTTTATCCGTGGTTTCTTGGACTATTTCAGGTCCAGACATTTGGTTATCTCCTGTTTCAGACCAGCATACCAGCGTCCTACATTTTCTCCTGTATAACGCTTCGAACGGTGCGGCTTGAATACTTGTATGATAACTATTGTTATACGAAAATTCCATTTGGGGAAGATGGTCATCCCAGCTTCCACCTAGATCAATCACACAAGCGCGAAGAATATACTCAAGTGTTTGAATTATTCTTTTGAACTGAACATCTGTTTGGGGATGATAAGAAGTGCTAAGGTTCAATTGGATTCCAAAATCTTGTTGAAAATTGTCCCAAAAGTGAGACATGAATCGATTGTCTCGATCAGAAATGATAGATAGAGGCACACCGTGCAATGCAACAATGTTGTTTACATAAATTTGCGTCAATCAATCCATCTAGTAGGTTTCGTTGATAGGTATGAAATGAGCGGATTTGGCTAAACTATCGATGATAACCTATATCGCATTATGTTGACATGGGGTCTTTGGGAGTTTTGAAATGAAATCTATTGTTATCATCTCCCACTTCCAAACGGGAAGTTCGGGTTGCTAAAGCAATCCCAAGGGCTTTTGATATTCGGTTTTGACTTCTAAACATGTCAAACATTTTGCTACATGCAAAGCGATATCCTTTTTCATTCCGTTCTACCAGTTTTTCGGCTTGAGATTTTCGTACATTTTGTCACTACCCGGGTGCATCATGTACTTGGATTTATGGGCTTCGCTCATTAACTTTTCTCGTAATTCTCCTGCGATTGGTACCCATATCCTGTTTCCATATCTAAGTATACCATCGTCTCCTTTGACTAATGAGTCAATGGTGCCATTATGCTTTTCGTTAGAAATTTTGTTTTCATCGATTGCTTGGTGTTGGGCTAGTTTGATTTGCCCGACTAGATCTACTTAGAGTTCTAGTCCTAGTGCTCGAACTCTTTTGGGCTTTTCATGTTCCTTACGGCTTAGGGAATGAGCCACGACGTTGGCTTTTCCATCGTGATAAATGATTTCACAGTCGTAATCGTTCAATATTTCCATCCATCTCCTTTGACGCTTGTTGAGTTCTTTCTGATCAAAGATATGTTTCAAAATTTTATGATTAGTGTACACAAAAAATTGAACTCCATAGAGATAGTTCCTCCATAACTATAAGGCAAACATTATGGCGCCTAACTCTAGATCGTGAGTTAGTGCCTCCATACCTTCAGTTGTCGAGAAGCGTAAGCGAACACTTTCTTTGGTTGCATTAGTACGCAACCCAAGCCGGAATGGGACGCATCGCTAAATACAATGAAATCCTTCTTACCTTCTGGCAAGGCCAGTATAGGCGCATTGGTATGTTTTTGTTTATGAAAATCGAACGCTTCTTGCCTTTTGGTTTCCCATTCATACTTGACATTCTTACGGGTTAACAAGGTTAGAGGAAGGACTATATGAGAGAAATTTTCGATGAATCTACGAAAATAACCAGTCAATCCTAAGAAACTTTGGATTTCGGTTGGCAATTTTGGAATCTCCCATTTTAAGATAGCTTTCGATTTTTGCGGGATCTACTTGAATTCCGTTCACATGATGATGTGACCAAGAAATTGTACTTCGTGAAGCCATAATTCGCATTTCGAGAACATGGAGTACAACTTCTCATTTCTAAGTAAATCTAGCAGGATTCTAAGATGCACTTCATGCTCTTCCTTTGACTTAGATTAAATAAGATATCGTCAATGAATACCAAGACAAATTTATCCAAGTAAGGTTTGCAAATTCGGTTCATCATGTCCATAAACGCGATTGGGCATTAGTGAGACCGAACGCCATGACTGTGAACTCATAATGCCCATACCTTGTTCGAAAGGCTGTCTTCGGAATATCTTCGGCTTGGACTTTTAATTGTTGATAGCCTGAATGTAAATCTATTTTCTAGAAATAACTCGCACCTTGTAATTGATCGAATAGGTCGTCGATTCATGGTAGCGGGTATTGGTTCTTGATAGTTACTTTTTTCAAGGCTCAATAATCGATGCATATCTGCATCAATCCATCCTTCTTTTTGACAAAATGAATTGGCGCTCCCCATGGTGATGAACTTGGACGGATGAATCCTTTCTCGAGTAGCTCGTCTAACTTCTTCTTTAATTCTTTCATTTCAGTCGACACTAAATGATACGGAGCTTTGGCTATTAGAGCGGTTCTAGGCATAACGTGTATTATGAATTCGACTTCTTGATCGGGTGGAATACCTGGCAAGTCGTCAGGCTAAACATTGGAAAATTCAGAGACAATAGGCACGTCCTTTATCTCCTTCGGTATCGATTCTAAGGTGACATAGGCCATATATGCTAAGCATCCTTGGTTCAAAAACTTTTTATCTCTAATCATGGAGATTATACTAACTTGGCCAGCGTCTTTTTCCCCTTTAATTCGAATGGTTCAATTGTCCGGAGCTCAAAGTTCTACGGTCTTGCTATTGCAAACGTTACGGGCATGATTATTGGATAACCAGTCCATACCGAGTACTATATCAAAACCAGCAAGAGTCATGGGTAATAATTGGATGAGAAAACATAACCGGCTAACAAGATTTTTCCATTTTCTAGGGGCTCAAAAAGTTTAACTACTTCACCACTCGTAGTTTCGACGCTTAAGGTTTCATTTAGTTTCATTAAAGGTTCATTTAATAGACTACAAAAGCTATAATCTATGAAACTTTGGTCTGCACCTGAATCGAATAAAACTCTAGCACAAGCGTCGTTAACTAAGAACGTACCGGTGATGGTTTCTGGCATGTCGGCTGCTTTCTTTGTATTGAGGACAAAGACCCTAGCATTCCCCTTTTTCAGCTCGTTCTTCTGGCCGCTTCCTCCCACACCACCATCAGCGGGTTGTTTCTTGGGGCATCCAAAACTAAGATGGCCCTTTTCCTTGCAATGGTAGCAAGTTATCGACTTTTTCCAACAGCAGGCCGTCTCATGTCCTGGTTTGTCACATGAGTCACAAACTGTTGAAGCGGACGAAGCGAAGTGGCAACGGCTCTTGTGGTATTTCTTGCAAATCTTGCATTGTATATATCTAGAGTTGGGTCCACCTTTTCATTGCTTGACAGCTTTTCCCTTGAGTCGGGCGCTTCCTATTCTTGTTGTCATTCGCTAGCACCACCTTCTTATCTTCCTCTTTGATTTGATGAGGTCCTTCATGAGGTGACCATCCAATTCCATGGCTCGGCGTTTTGCGGCAAGTGGTACCGTACCATGTCGCGAATTTCTCGCATAATAACCCAAATGTATCGGTTCACTTTGCTGAACACGGGTGTTACAAGCTGAGGCATTTTCCTTGTGTTTGAATACCCCAAATAGTCTCTTGTGTTTGAATCACGGTAATTTTCCTCACAGTGAGATGGTTCATGGTTCATGGTGAGTTTTAGATCTGATAGATTTTTAGGTTTAAACAGTGTGTTAGGGTTTTCTAGATTCACTTTTTCGACCAGATTCGGCCCTCACGGCTTGCATGATCATTTATTGGATTCTATTGATTAGTTGCTCGGGAATTTGTTGAGCAGGTTCAGTTGGTGCATGGTTGCTTCTTATTTGAGAAGCTTCCACACTTTTGGGACCTTCTGAAATAAATATATTCTTTTCTTAAAATACACACTTTTATTGATCATATATATATCGTTGAACGATATACATATTATTGATACATACATATTACACATACATATATATTACATATATATATACATTACAACTGATATATATATATATATATAATTTCATATGAACACTCTACGTTCATATATCTAAACTAGCACAACATTACAACTTGAAACTAATGTCGAAGGAGATCTTAGTCTTTCATATAGTTCTTGATCATCTTCTTCATTTTAATGCATTATGGAGTAGTTTGTCTCCTATCTTCTTTTTCTCGCTTCCTTCAATAACGACTTTCTTTCTTAACTCGTCAGTTTCATGTAAAGCTCGGTCAAGGTGCTCTTCTTGAGAGTGTGGCATGATGTTCAGGTATCCGTATTGGGGAGGTGGGTCACGGTAACCCATCATTACAATATCGTAATGGTTCTTCGGATATGGGGATGAAGTTGCCTCGAATGGCTATTTAAAGAAATCCTTGGTTGCTGCTTCATTTTGTCTTATCTCATTTGAATGTTTAGAGATCGTGGGAATAACACCTTGATAGGGAGGGAAGTCGGGTGGAAACCTGATTTTAATACCTTGGATATACTGCACGTACGGACTGATGATCATAGAAGGGAGACATGTGGAAGAAAGGGTGTTAACAAGCTTCATTAGGTGGATAGTCACATTTCGAATTGTCTGAAGGGTCCTCTCTTATAGTGCTCACCTCTTCGAAGATCTCCTCCTCTTATTCTTCTTCCAGGTATTCTTTTTCCAGATCTTCTTCTTCTTCCATGGCCATCGTTGCATCAGTCACTTTAGGGTCGATAGTGTATTTCTCATATAATTGAGTGATCCTTATTTTTGGCCTTCGAGAAGGACCTTCATAGGAATTTGAGTGGGGTTGTAAACGGGTGTTTCAAAGTGTCATCTTGCTTGATCCCAAGGGATTTGCATCCAACTACAGGAGTCGGACTTAGGTTCGATCTTGATTTGTTTGTCGATTTGCATCTCTCTGGATGGATGATATGTTTAGATGTCGGAAGGATGGTAATCCGGAATACTTGACGGATGGTAGTTTGGAAAACCTAAAGGGTGATATTCTTGAATGCTTGGCGTTTGTTGTGTTGGCAAGGATGGATCACTTGGTATATTGATAGGTAGTTGCTCAGTACAAGGAAATAAACCGGCTTAAGGCGGATTATCGGGTGCTCTCGGCTAAAAATGACTTCATAGTAGTATTCACTCATATTGTCTTCGGGGAGTATAGACTCGGGGTCGCCTTTCTTTTTGATGTCTCACAAAAAGCCGTCTATTATCTTCTTGAATGACATCTATGGGTGGTTTAGTATATGGAGGGATAGAAAGGGTTACCAACCTATCTTATTCCTATTACATAAAATAAATTAATAATAACACTTATTTACCTGGATTGAAGCTTAGGTATTATTAATTAATGCCTAATTCGCTAAGATCGATGGCTCTGATACCAACCAGTCACACCCCCATCTAAGGCCTAGGCGTGTGACCCATAGTTGGTATTATTTTTGTAAATAAATCAAAGTTATAATTAACAGTGGAAATTTGGTGTGGATTTAAATATTATCATTTATATGCACATTCAAAATATGGGATTAAAAAATACCCGTTTAATTTTTACAAAAGGTTTCTTGTTTAAAACCACCATTTTATATTTAACATTTACAAAATTCATCTGAGGCAACAGATTGCCTAATGGCCACTTCGTTCCCCAAGCATATATTCTTCATTACGTGGAAAACAGCTTAAAAATACGTTAGCAACACATGCTGGTGAATAAGATGGCGCAAAAATATTTTATTTACTTAATTACCCCACGAGGCATACCTTGGGTCTCGGCCCATCGTTTCTTAGGAATAATCAAGTTAAAAACTTAAATCACAATTATAAACTTAAGCTCAACTCGAAACCGCTCAGCAAACATCGCAGCGTTAAAGATTACTTAGCTACCATCAGTATACACGTGACTACCCTCTCTCAAACATTATTAGGTTCGGCCCGTAATGGCGGAGGCATAACCAAGTCTGGTGCGGTGTGCCCACCGTCTTACCACATATGAAAGGATCAAGAAACGTACACAACAACCTTATGGCCAGCTAGTACTTTTGTTCATAACGTTTTAGAGATACGAAGTCTCATGTAATTAAATTAATTGATACGATTAAACTAGTTATAATAGTTTGGGGCGTATTCACCTTTTGCTTTATCAACTTCACTTAACTTATTTGCTTTATCGTTCTTGCTATCTTGGACCTTGATTGGCATAGCAATCCTAGACTCTTCGGCGGCACTTCCACGCTCGTATGCTTCTAGAGGTATCCTAACTCAACTTCTTTGGCACACAAATCGAGGTGATGTATGGTGGTTGTCGGGTTGTGCACGTAATTCGAGGTGGAGCGTCGGTTTACCTTTTGATGGCAAGCACTTCGAGGAATTGTCGGTTGACAACACATATTACGAGGATATTAATACCGGGTCGAGGCACGCTAAACCGAGGTAGAAAGAGTATTCAAGATAGAGATAAGTTGGTATCATGAAATGAGAGGGTTGGTCGCCCTATTTATAGAGTTGATCAGATGACCCATCACGGTACGCGTCGGGTCTTGAAAATGATCCACCGCGTATCGCGATGGATCAGGCAGTAGATTTCTTGAATATAACAATCCATCGCGATACACGATGGGCCTTTGGTAGGCCATCGTGTATCGCGACTAGCCTTGTCGCGTCACCACTAGCTTCGCCACGTATGCCACATGGCCTGACACGTGGTGCCACATGGGGACACGTGGCAATTGATGTGCTAAAAGTAGTCAAATAATTTATTTACTAAAATAGGCCAATCTAGACACTGAGTAATAATTCTAGACTCTTAAACTTAACTTAAACTACTAACCGGCAAGTGAACCGATCGACTCTAGTACAGCTTAGTAAGTCCGGATATCGAACCCACGAGACTCTATAAGTGACGAAACTAGCAAACAAGACTCAACTACAAGACACGACAATTTAATAGTAATATTTGAGGGGGAATTATTAAACTAATTAATTAAAAACCTTAAATAATTATTAACTAATGATTACTTAATTAAACTAATTATTAAACTAATATTAAACTAATTAAACCCTGACCCTAACTTCTAAAATAATAATAAAACATCATCATTACTCTTAAACTAATTAAGTTAATATAAAACTTAAACCTAATTAATTTGACTAATAATATACTATTAAGAACACTTAAATTGATTCAGATGATAAAAGAAACTACCTAGGCTAGAATCCCCAATGTTACGGTTATTAATTAAATGGAAAACTCAAGTTATGGAACCGGGATCATAAAATAGACCCTTGACAGAAAACCCGAACAAGACCCTTGAACTTCAAGAAGACGCCTATGGATTTCCAACAAGTTTTAACACTCACCAGTTTTATGAATTAAACTTCCTTACGGTTATTTAATAACTTATATGTAAGTATCTTTATGACGAAATCCTACCTTACAGCGCGGAAATAAAAGATAGCTAAGTAGACTTAATTAACTTAATAGACTAAGCTAACAATCAAACCTAGACAGACTCCTTACGAAGAACTAAATCTAGCAATCCTGACCAACAAAGATCTAATAATAGCCTATCACCTTACAGCTTTCTAGGCTAGCAGCTCACTTTTATCTGTTTAATTAGTTTTATTGTTTCTATGATTTTAATCTATATCAATCACAAACAAGTCAAGAACACACAGTAAATGACCTAACAAATCCCTATCTTATGAAACAATCAACAAGGGCAATGTGAAACAATAAATCAAAGTACACAAAACCAAGCAATCAAACACATCAATTAATTCAAACTCAACAATTTACTTAGAACATAAAATCCATAACGAAAAGAAATCCAAACAAAATCAAACCGAACTAAGGTTCATCACAACCTAGGTAGTTTATGGAGTTTTAGCCTAGGATCATATAGTCTAAATCAAACAAAACAAATTAAACTAAAAACATGGTGAAAATCTAATGAACGAAAGATTAAAGGCGATAAAACCCGTAATCTCCAAACGTGAACGTGTAACTCTTCACCGGTTGTTCTCTTGCCTTCAAAATCACCACAAAACTCGAAAATATGCTCTCAAGAACTCCAAATTCGTCTGGTGGCAGCAGGGTATTGTCAGGTTTAAGTTAAAGATGTTTAAATACCCAAAACAAGACCCAACATGTAACAAAAACGATTTAAAAATCCCATCAGGTGCTTCTAGGCGCCGCGCGACCTGGATGTGGGTACCTGGCCCATCATCTTTAATATAAAATTCTTCCAACATAAAATAATTTATTTATATCTTACTATTTCTTTACCTTATTTATTATTAAAATATGGGTCCTTTTATTTTCAAAGTTGACATTTTTAACCCAAAACAAATATGGTATTTTTCGAGATGTTACAGACATTATACAGATGAATGTCGGGTGCTTCACAAGGAGATAGAAAAAATAGTGAAGTCAGGAATGTTGTCACAACTACTGAAGGGCATAAAGAAAAAGACATTTGAAAATAGAGTTATAGGATTGGAAGTGGGGATGATACGTAGGAAAGAGCACTGTGGGTCGAAGCGCCGCAATAGTTGTGTGGAAGATTGGATGAGCCAACCGATCACTTTCGGAAAATCTCCATTGAGTGGGAGACAAGAGATACCCATGATCATTTCAATCATAGTCGCAGGACAACATGTGAGAAGGGTTTACCTTGATACGTGAAGCTCCTCAACATTATCTACTTTCAGTGTTTCAATCAACCCCATTAGAATAACAAAATATGGTAGAAGTTGAAGCCCTTTGGTAAGCTTCTATGGGGAGGTAGTACAACCCATGTGTAACATTTCGGGTTTTCATTTTTTATATTCTTGTAATTATACCCGACCCGTTTAAGGGTTCGGGTCACTCATTTAATAAAACCGACGTATTCATTAAGTATTTTTGTTGTGTTAGTAGTTTTAATGCTTAAACTTACAAGAACTTACAACTTTAACCCAAACTCAACTTTAATCCATTCTCGTTTCCATCTATAAACCCTAGGGACCAAGTTGCAAATTATATTCAAAATATCTCACTCTTATCTTCTCCCTCTTCTTGCCAACGCCATACCCCCCCCCTTCAATTTCGGACTCGTTAAACGCGTAATTGATCATACCATATCAATCCTTACCTTAATACGATCTTACCGACACCCTTAACATGGTAAATTATGAACATTTGATAGCTAATTCGTTGAGAATGAACCCCGACTGCCATTGACTCAATACACTATATAAACTCGTTTATATCTCAATTAATCGTACACACGTGTTCCTCAAACCATCGCTAATCAAAACCCTAACCTAATTACAACACACAAGTTCGTTAATATCAGATTTGAGATCAACTTTGAGCCGTAAACCCTAGTTCATTGATATCCCTTAATCCATCATCACATACGGTAATAAAACATTCCTTGGTATTCGTTTTTAATCTATAAACGAAACCCCTAACTCAATTTAAATCAATTACGAACGAATTAAACGAACCCAGATTTAGGGTTCATATTTTATTTTGGGGGTTTCTTTGGCTTGTCTGTATTTACATTGTTGATATTGTTCCTTTCACAAGTTGTAGCACCAGCCCGGTGGCTGGTGCATATTTGGTTAAACCACTAAGACCTGCCAAGCGCGGGTTCGAGCCTCCCTAGACTCGGTTTTTTTTTAATTATTATTTTTTTAACACCTTTAAACAATTGTCTTTTATATTAATATATGTGTATAACATTAATAAACAACAATTGGTTAAACCGAGCCTCTAGTCTTGTTGTTTTCCCCGTCTTTGAACCATATTTTTTCTCCATAAAAGCCTTTGTATATATATACGTAAATATGTATGAATATATGTGTGATAACAACTTGCTTAATAATTTTTTGTTCATTATAAAGACTCGTTTTCGTCTTAGCTTTTTTTTTTTACTAACTTCTATCTCACTTTATAAAATACCTATTTTTTATAGGAAGCAAACATAAATTATAATAGTAATAATAATAACAATAATAATAATAATAACAATATTAATAATAAAATTTATAAATATAATAATAAACTTTATATTTAACGTTAATGTAACTTTCAATATTTTTAACCACATCGAAACCCGCCATATATCTCAATATTTCGTTATGACTATATTTAACTCACTCTATCGTTAATAACTAGGAATATTTGTCGGTGAACCTTGAGGAGCTTGATCGTTTTCCATTTTAGCCTTTCTTATACTATCTCATCCTCGTTTATATACTACTCATTAAAGGTAAATAAATGCACATCCCCATTTTACCGCTTTTCAATTTTGGGTGCGTTATCCGTTCAAAATCAAGTTATTGTTTTCACTACAATTACGTTATATGCATAATTGTAATTGCTCGATTAGTTGTTATGTGCGAATATGACTATACGTTTATTTTATGTTGGTTGGTATCTCATCCTCATCCTCATTAGTATGATCATACACCGTCTAAGTAAGCCGTTATCAATGCGATTTGGTTGAAAAGACAACTTTTATTTATTGTTTACTAGTTGTAGTAATGTACGATTATTGCATGGAATTGTCCTTTTATTATTATATATACTCAAAAAAACTGTGGTTTACTTGCTCAATTTTATGTTGTAAAAAATATGTATTTTCACGCATGACGCGGGTAGCTTTATCGGGTGAATCAAGTATGGAAGTTAGATGACACCTTAGGTTGCTTGGTGAATGAAGAACACTTTTGTTTTTAGTTATTTATGATTTGAATTATTGAATTGTAACGGTATTTTGAGACAATGTTTGTGCTTTGGAAATTGATATATGAATGAATAATTTATATATTGACACGTGTATTTTACTTAGTGTCTTCTGAGCTATGATACAATCAATGTCGCGCCCCGACATATTCCGCCGTAGGTTGGGGTGTGACAGATTGGTATCAGAGCTGAAGGCTATAAGATAGGTGGTTAGACGTAACGACCTAGTAGCATGCTTAGGGTACCCATACGTGTTCCTATACGTGCACCCTACTTGTTTAAATTTTTGTACATAGCTTAGCATATTTATATTGTTCATCATATACAATTGTCCACAAAAGCACACACTTAATCCGAGGCTATGCCTCACTCTCAAAAATTATTTAAAAAAAAAAAAAAAAAAACTCTAGGACAATTTTTAATCGGGAAATTCCTTATGAAATCCCACATTTTTGCTCCCCTCTCCTTCAGGATGATACGTGGGACGGATATGTAGTAATTGTAAGAGGGACGCACTTGTTTATCGAACCCTTGACACCAAGGCTTGCGAGCCTAAGGAAGTGCAATGCGCATAAATCTCAATCAAACGCGAGACCTGGTTGCCTTTCTGGAGTGTTCGGTAAGGGTGCGGAACTTATTAGGCCAAAGCATATCACACCAAACTTATCCGAATCTACTACCCTCATTGTATCAAACATGGTCATGTGACGGTCACCTCCTTTAATTTATAACCGAATTCACGGTGATTCGTGGCTAAACTCGGTTTTTTCTGTATTGTGTTTTGTTGAACGGATGGATGAAGTATGTAAATACGGGGTGGTTCCCAAATTAATTTAACCGTCTACTTTAACACCCCCTCAATTCGATTTTAAATGATTTTATTTGAGTTTTCAATATTTTCATTTTGTTGGAAAGACCCATGGTGATTCATGAAGCCCTAACCAACAAATGAATCCATTTACATTTTAAGATATATTTTCATAATATTAAAAATGACAAGACTTGTATAATCAAAACTTTTCCTAAGTAATGAATTCTCAACCTCAAACACAATCCCAACCTCAATGCACAATTACTATATTTCGTCAATTTCTATACTTGCGACATTTTCTCGAGTCTTACGAACTTTACACATTTTACCCTTGCAGTATGTCTTCTCGTGTCCTCAACCGTAACCGTCGCACCGGCAACTCTGGCCGCAACATGTCAACCCGCATTGCTAAGGGCATCGTGGAAGCCCTCCCAACGATCCTATCTCAATTGCAAACTATGAATGTTTCTACTTCATCCACAACTCCGAACCCAACTGCTTGCTCCCTCGAATAATTCAAGAGTGCTAACCCACCAGAATACTTCGGTATCGACGGTGCTACCATTCTCCTCCAATGGTTCGAAGAAATGGAGAGCGTGTTCCTCCATTGTGAATGTCCCGAGGACAAGAAAACCACTTATGCCTCGAGCGTACTCAAGAAGAATGCCCTCAATTTGTGGAATGATGAGAAGCGCACGCTTGGCGCCGAAGTTCCCATGGGATGACCTCAAGAAACTCATGCTCAAGAAGTTCTACCCAAAGCATGAACTTCGGAAGTTGGAAGAGGAATTTTGGAATTTGAAACAAGAATGTTGTAGTGACACCATCTACAATGATCGTTTCCATGAACTAAGCCTTCTCATCCCCCATCATAAAATCCGGCGAGTTATGTCACCTCAAGAAACTCACGCTCAAGAAGTTTTGCCCAAAGCATGAAATTCTCATCCCCCATCACAAGAAAGTGGTAATGTCGCCTTCTTAGTCCACGTCACCACAAAATCCGATAAAGAAAAGAAACTTTCCGACATCCTGATTAACTCTCTTCGTATGTGAATCGATCACCGTGAGCTCAACAAGCTTACAATCAAGAACCGCTATCTCCTTCCGCGTATCGATGATCTTTTTTATTAACTCCATGGAGCCGCATGTTTCTCTAAGATTGATATCCATTCGGTTTATCACCAACTCCGTGTCCACGAAGATGACATACCCAAGACCGCCTTCTGTACTCGTTATGGCCACTTTGAGTTTCGAGTTATGCCTTTTGGGTTAACTAATGCTACTCGCCGTTTTCATGGACCTTATGAATCGTGTTTGTAAACCCTACCTTGACAAGTTCGTGATTGTTTTCATTGAATATATCTTGATATACTCTAAATCCGAGACCGAGCACAAAGACCATTTCCGTGCCATTCTCGACTTGTTACGAAAGGAACAACTTTATGCTAAGTTCTCCAAATGCGAATTTTGGCTAAAGCAAGTTCAATTCTTGGGCCTCATCGTTAACGACAAGGGTATTCACGTTGATCCCGCTAAAACTAAGGCCGTTAAAAGTTGGATGACTCCGTCCTCTCCAACGGAGGTTCGTTCATTTCTTGGTTTAGCGGGGTATTACCGTCGTTTTATCCGCAACTTTTCTAAGATCGCTTCACCCCTTACCGCACTAACCCAAAAACGGAAAATTTACGAATGGGGTTCCGATCAAGAGGAAGCTTTTCAAACTCTTAAGGACATGCTTTGCAATTCTTCAATCCTTGCCCTCCCCAAGGGCAATGACGATTTTGTTGTCTTTTGTGACGCCTCTATTCAAGGTCTTGGTTGTGTTCTTATGCAACGAGACAAGGTCATTGCTTACGCTTCGCGTCAACTCAAGGTGCACGAGAAAAATTACATGACTCACGACCTCGAACTTGGTGCGGTCATGTTCGGCTTGAAAATTTGGAGACACTACCTTTACGGCACGAAATGTGTGGTCTTCGCCGACCATAAAAGTTTACAACACATTTTCGACCAAAATGACCTCAATATGAGACAAAGACGATGGGCCAATTTTGTTATGCGATTAAGAATGTGAAATCCGCTACCACCCCGGGAAAGCGAATGTCGTGGCTGATGCTCTTAGTCGTAAGAGTCATGTTAAATATTTCTTGCTTCATTGTGTCACCATCCAATCAGACCTCCAATACCGCATCTTCGACGCACAACACGTCTCCTTCACCGAGGGTAACTTACACGACAAGATGTCTTTTGGCACCAAACTCCAACTTGAAACCAAACATAATGGCTTACTCTATCATTTGGACCGTTTATGGGTTCCCGATCATGACGGTCTTTGCATGTTCATCCTCAATGAAGCTCATAAGTCACGATACTCTATTCATTCCGGTGCGGATAAAATGTATGCCGATCTTCGTTCCTTGTTTTGGTGGCCAGGAATGAAGAAAGATATCACGGTGTATGTATCTAAATGCCTCACCTGCTCCAAGTTTAAGCCGAGCATCATAATCATTTGGTTTGCTCAAGCAACCTCCGATCCCTATTTGGAAATGGGAAGACATAGCCATGGATCTCGTTACCAAACTCCCCACTATTCAAAGCCGCAATGATAGTATTTGGGTGATTGTCGATCGTTTGTCCAAGTCAGCTCATTTCATACCGTTCCGTGAGAAGTCCTCCGCAAGCGAATTAGCCTGACTCTATGTCAAGAACATTATTTGCCACCATGGAACGCCTTTGACCATCATATCCAATCGTGATGGTCGGTTTACCTCTCATCTTTGGAGATCGTTGCAAACTGCTTTGGGTACCCGTATTGATCAAAGCACCGCTTATCACCCGCAAACCGATGGTCAATCTGAGATAACGATCCAAAATTTCGAAGATATGCTCCGCTCTTGCATACTAGACTTTGGTGGAAATTGGGATACTCACTTACCACTTGTAGAGTTTTCCTACAATAATAGTTTTCTCACTAGTATTGGCATGGCACCCTTTCAAGCTCTCTATGGCCGAAAATGTCATTCCCCAATTTGTTGGAACGAGGTTGGTGAATCGCAAATCACCAGTCCCGAGCTTGTTCAAGAAAATTCCGATCGAATCGCTCTTATTCGTCAAAATCTTCTTGCTGCTAGTAGCCGTCAACAGAGCTACGCCGATAAGAGCCGTAAACCTCTCGAGTTTAATGTTTGTGACCAAGTTCTCCTTAAAGTATCTCCTTGGAAAGAGGTAGTTCATTTCGAAAAAAGGAATAAACTATCCCTTCGCTTTGTTAGACCGTTTGAGATCGTTGAAAGGGTTGGTAGAGTTGCGTATCGTCTCGATCTCCCGTCGAGCTCTCTAATTTTCATCCAACTTTTCATGTTTCCAATCTCAAGATATTCTTAGCCGAGGGGAACCTCCATATACCCCTCTAGGAAGTACAAATTGATGAATCTATGCGTGCTATCAAGAAACCTGTTGAATTATGGATCATATGGACATGGAAACCAAGCGTAGCTGTATTCCGCATGTCATATTTCGTTGAGAATCTAAACGTGGTCCCGAGTTCACTTGGGAACGTAAAGATCAAATGGAGTCCAAGTGTTAGTGCACGGTTGTGCGTCTAGAGTCTTTGTATTTATCGTTAATGTTTTATTTATGATTTAATGTAATAATAGTTTGTTTATTGAGTTAGTTCATTAAGTTATAGTCTAGTTCGCTAGGGGATGTTAGCGAACTAGACATTAAATGTATTCCCTCCTGATTCGTTAGGGGATGTTAACGAATCAGGGGGTGTTTCGCTATGTTAATGTATGTAACGAAGGAGAGGCTGGTTCGCTAGGGGATGTTAGCGAACCAGATCACCTTCAATATATAGTGAACTCTTGTTCACAATTTAATAGAAGTTTGGAGTTAATTAACGAAGTTCTGTCCAAACTCTCTCTCAAGCTTCACCTAATATTATACAAATACTACTGATAACATATTGATAATAGATATACATATATAACACTGAATCAATGTTAATTATGAGCTAGATTCTTAATCGTATTAATAGTATAAACACAGATCTGAGATCTGTTAGTAGTTATTGTTATTGATACGAACTAGTCTGGGATCCAACAAGTGGTATCAGAGCTGTTGGTGCTCATACACTTGATTTAATGTTGATCTTGTTATCGTTTTTATTAAATTTTCTGTTTAAGAGGTTTTGAATCAATTTGTGTTTGATTTGGTTGAATTATGGACGGATTGGATTGAGTTTTTGTTGGTTAAGGTATTGGCTAGGTTCGAATTAGAGGAATTGAGATTTGATTTGGATTTGTGTTGTTTGGTATTGATTTCGGTTTAAGTCCGAAACAGAGTATTGTTATTGGATAAATTGGTTGAGTAATTGAAATCGTTCGGTCACGAGGTTGTGTGTACTGGATTCGGAATTAGATTACGAGGAGTTTGATAGGTAATTTGTGCGATTTGGTTGAGTAACGAGGTAGTATTACAGATTTGGTATTTCTGGGTTTCTGGGTTGATCTTCATAATTTATGGAAAATTATGTTGAATGTTTGAAGATGAACGTAATTCGTTATCATCTATATGGTGATTCGTTAGATGTTTTTTCTTGATTCGTTATCTGAATTTGTCAATTCGTTACCCATTTTAAGTAGTTCGCTAGCCTGTTCGTTATAGTGACTGATTCGCCTAATCTGATTCGTGTGACACGCGTCCAACTTGGGATTTGTGTCCTAACAACCTTTGCCACGTGGCATAAGGTGTCAGAGTTTGTTACAAACGGTTGTAACAACCTGATTCGTTATAGTTGATTTGCTATCAACTGTAGTTGATACATTATCTTATTTCGCTAAGCATTCCTTAGTGATTCATTACTGATTATCATCTGATTCGCTAAACTAATCCTTTGTGATTCGCTAAACTAATCCTTTGTGATTCATTTGGTCAATTCGTTAAGTTGACTTGTGATTCGCTAAACCTTCATCTCATTCGTTATCTGTTTCGCCATTTGGTCAATCTTAACCTTGTTAAGAGTTGATTCGTTAAACATTGTTCACAGTTCGCTATAACTGTTCACAGTTCGCTATAACTGTTCACAGATTGTTAAATTTTATTTGTTACACCCTTTAAATTTTTGAATTTTTCAAAGATGGTCGGTATGTATGCATTAGCGTCTCAAAACATGTTAATGCAACAGATGTTGCAACTTGATACCGAGATAGGTTCGCATTCTAAATGTCCAAGATTGATGATGTTCAGTGACTTTGCCAAGTGGGAACCTCGGTTTCGTGCACATTTGGGATCTGTTCATCCTGATTGCTCTTACTGTCTTGATGAAGTTTATGTGGCATCAATGATTGGTGATGATACTATTGGGTATACTCCTAAAGCTGTTTCTCAATACTCACAAGAAGAGAAGAAAGCTTTAGAAATCGAGATAAAAGCCTATTCTACTCTGACTATGGCATTACCAGAAAATATCTTTCATCAAGTTGGTAGTATCAAGAGATGTGCGTCTTTATTTCAACATCTGCGTATGAGAAGCATGGGAAACACAGCTGAGAGTAAGAAAGTGATGCTCAAGTTTCAGTTTCGAAACTTTAATCTATTGAAGGGAGAAACAGTTGAAGAGATGACTACAAGATTTAGTCATTTAATTGCTGAAATGGACAAGATGAAAATGGAAATTTCTGAAAGGGATAAAATCAACACTATTAAAAGTGTGCTTCCAAGTTCTTACTCAACATTTCTAATGGTTTTGAAAGAGAATGACTATTTTGTGAATGAATACTTGACGGCACTTGAATTTCTACAAAAGATCGAAGCTAGAGAATATGATCTTAAGTGTCAAAAATCCTCCAAAGAAAATCAAGATCCAGCTTTCTATGGTGGGAGTATGCCTCTTAGTTCAACGATCTCTCCAATCACTGCTTTTCTTACTCATGCTGCAAGTGAACAAGAATCAACTATGTTTAATGATCCAAAAGTTTGTTTCTACTCTGCTGGTAATTCGGGTAGTTCTGGAAGTTCAACTAATACAAATCCATTTGCTACACCACCTAGTGTTTATATGAAGGAAGCTGAGCAAAACTTTGTTTTTTTGACACCTTTTATGTCTTCATATGAAAACTTAGTGAGTAGTAAGATTGCCACAAGTGATTTAACAGATGAGGACTATGATCAGATAGATCCAGATAATCTAGAAATCAAGGATTTAAAATGGAACATGGCTATGATCGTCCGTAAAATTAAGAGATTCATGCAGAGAACTGGAAAAGATCTTCCAGCTTTAAACAAGAAGTTGGGTTTTGACAAATTAAAAGTAAAGTGTTATAATTGTCAAGAATTTGGGCATTTCACGAAGGAATGTGATAAACCAAGGAAAGAATACACTGGTCCTCGTGGTCAAAGTGAAAATGCTTCTACACCACGAGGAAGTGATGCTGAAAAGAAACCATCTTCTTCTACAACACAAGCAATGTTAGCAGATGGAACCGACTGGTCACAACGGTTACTATGCAATGATGTTCAAGCACATTTGGCTATGTTTGGGTTACATAAAGATTGTCAAGATGCAACTGGTAGTGAGATGTCTTCCGATAATGATTCTGGATCTGATTCTGACGACTCTTACGACAAGCCTTCCGAATCAATGTTTGCTTGCATGGCCAAGATTAACTAGGTTAGTAATTCTATTTCTGCTACTTCATCTATTAAAGCATCATGTGTTGACTGTGAATCTAACAAATTTAAGTTAGAAGCTTTGAAAAACCAAAATGATAGTCTAATACAAGAAATTGCTTCTCTGAAAGATACTTATCGACAATCTCTTGAATCTCAAATGAGATCTCGAGAAAAGATTGAAGCATTGTCGACAAGTAACCATGATCTCAAAGCCGAATTATCTGTGAAATTGACCATTAATGACCAAAAGTTTCAAGATATATTGAAACATCGTTCTAAGATAACTGAGCTTGAGAATGAGGTTCTTGAGTTAAAGAACAAGTTGGGTAAATTTCGAAATTCTTCGTTTTTGTTGAATGAAATTATCGAAGTTTCTGGAAAACAAAATGACTCTAAAAAGGGTATAGGTTTTGTAGAAATTCCTCCACCATTTCACAACGACTATAAAATGAATCTTTTTGCTAAAAAGGAAGAAGAGGTAATTTTGAAAGAACCTGTGATTTCAGAAAATGTTAAATTTGTTAAATCTAAAAATGTTAAAACCCAAGTTGCTCCTCAAAAATCTCATGTTCAAAGCAAAAAGGTGTTTGTTGAACACGATGACGAGGTCATTATCGAGGATGTGTTTGAACCCGAGATTATACACAAGAATAAGAACATTCCTAGTTCTAATCATATTATGTGAGAGCCTCACGAATTTGAGGAAGCAGTGTATGGTTCACATAAACCTCAAGAGAAAAAGGAAAATTCAATGAAAGTGAACTCTATGAAGGCAAAGAAGTCAGAAAAACCAAAAATTTCTTATGAGGATTTAATGTGTTTCATTATTCCTTCTAGTTCTAAGCCATCTGCTGCTAGAGTTTTTAAGTTAAAGGGAATGGATACGATGTTCACTGAAAAAGATATTCCAATAAGTATTATCAAACCTGAACTTATTGAGAGTGTTTTTGTCAATGAAACTTCAAAAATTCAAGAACTTGAACGTGTGTATGCTCAAGCAAAAACATCAGTTCAATCTGACCCATTGACTAAGGCAAAACAACTTTTAAAACAAGCTAAGAAAATTAACTTTGTGAAGTCAACTGGGACAGATACACTAAAAAGTTTTTCGAACTGTTCTAATTTAGATTTTTACTTAATGAAGAAATCTGAATTATCTGATGAGTTTGCTAAGAGCATGACTAAAAATGTGAGTCATCGTCAAACTTATTGGTCATTCATTCTAAATACCTCGCAACAACATCGTGTAGACATGCGAAGTTGTTTCTTATGCGGTCAACTTGGTCACGTTGTGAGGAATTGTAGTCGGAAGTATCAGCAGAATCTTCATCCTTTTATCAAGGACCATTCCAAACCGGTTCCTGTGGTAAAGGAGATTTTGAAACGACCTGTGTCGTATGCTGATGATACTCATATTATGTTCTCTAATGTGAATCCTCGTAAGGTGATTCATGTTAATGAGACTCATGGTCAAGTTAAATCCAAGTTTGTTCCAACTGCTCCTTTGTGTAAGAATGAAAATTCAAATGTGGTTCAGGCAGCGTATCTAAGACGAAAGTCAAAGAAACCTGCAACTTATTCACAAGTTGCTGAACAACAAATGAATGCAAGTAAAGTTAATTTTTCCCAAGAAAACCAAGAGGTGCCCAAGACTGAGGCCTGGGCTGCCTTTTTGAACTAATCCCTTTTGTTTGTGTGTAGGGTTCATCCAAGACCATTTCTGGTGAAAACTGGATTATGGATAACGGATGTTCTCGTCATATCACTGGGAATCTCGACCTATTAACCAACGTAAGAAAAATTGAAGGGGGTTATGTAGCGTTTGCTGGGAATTCTGGGGGCATGATCACACAAGAGGGTGAAGTTTCAAATGGTCACATTACATTTGAGAAAGTGAATTATTGCGACAAAGTTGATCATAACTTATTGAGTGTATCGCAGATTTGTGATAAAAAGTACACTACGATATTTACTGACAAAGAATGTCTTATCTTGAAACCGGGTTATGTTATTCCCGAGGACATGGTTGTCATGAGATCACCAAGATCAAATGATATTTATGTCTTAAATATGAGTTCTATGGTATCCACATCGATCGAAACATGTTTTGTCTCAAAAGCAACCGAGAAAGACTCGATTCTATGGCATCGTAGAATGGGTCACATACATGTCAGAAAGATGAATTATTTAATGGCAAATGACTTAGTTGAGGGTGTCTCGTTAAAGAATTTTAAGTTATCCGATCAGTGTGTTGCTTGTAAGAAGAGCAAACAAAAGAAGAAATCGCACCCATCTAAGGTATTCAATTCCATTGGTACTCCGCTAGAACGACTTCATATGGATTTGTTTGGTCCAGTGAATCGTGTGAGTATTTTTGGAGACTGGTATTGTCTTGTCGTGACTGATGATTATTCGAGATATTCGTGGGTTTTATTCATGAGCTCGAAAGATCAAACGCCTGTTTTGGTACAAAACCTTATCACAAAAATTGAATCACTTTACAAACAAAAGGTGAGGAGAATTCGGAGTGATAATGGAACAGAATTCAATAACACTATGTTGGATTTCTTTTGTATCCAAAAGGTAATTCACCTAGAATATAGTGCACCCTATGTACCTCAACAAAATGGCGTTGCTGAAAGAAATAACAGAACCTTGATTGAAGCTGCAAGAACCATGCTCGCTGATTCTAAGTTTCCTGTGCAATTCTGGAATGAGGCTGTGAATACGGCTTGCTATACTCTTAATCGAGTTCTGATGGTTAAACGACTAAAGAAGACCAGTTATGAATTATTAAACAATTGTAAGCCTAACTTAAAGTATTTGGAACCTTTTGGGTGTCCATGTACTATGCTGAAGAGGGATGCAGGTAAATTTAAAGAGAAGGCCATTGAGGGTTATTTCTTAGGGTATGCGTCACCTAGGAAACGAGTTTTCAATTTTACGTCTGGTTGGGTCGAAGAGTGGTACCATGTTGATTGTCAGAAGTACACTACTCCTTCACAAGGGAAAGGTCCCAAACGGATGTTTGATTATAATGGTCTATTTAATTCTTTCACCCCATCAAATGATCATCCAGATGAAGATGTAGTTCGGGCGTATTTTGAAGAACATTTGGAAATTCCACGATTTGCCAGTCCAAATGATGTTGAAGCTCCAATTGCTGCTCCAACTGAAGAACCTGAAAACGAAGCTCCTGTTCTTTTTGATACTGCTTCTACCTCATCTGATGATAATGCTTCCGTAGTTGAGAATAATGTTTCATCTCCTGAATTGGGTGAACATTATACTAACTTATTTGAAAATGTTGTTGTGTCTGAAAATCTGACTATCAGGATTCATAATTATCATCCACAAGAAAACATTATTGGAGACCTTGATGTAGGGGTTCAGACATGACATCATATCGCCTCTTCAAGTGACAATAATGCTCTCTGTGTTCATGCTGACTTACACGCATATGAAATTGCAGCTGTTGCTAAGTTTTCCTGTTTTCTATCTCAAGTCGAGCCAACAACTCCTCGTGTGGCTTTACAAGATCCTTCTTGGGTAGAAGCTATGCAAGAAGAACTACAACAATTTGCTCGTTTAGGCGTTTGGGATCTTATTGATAAACCTGCTAGAGTCAAGAAGGCAATTCCGACTAAGTGGGTATATAAGTGTAAGAAGGATGATCGTGGGGTAATTGTGAGAAACAAGGCACGTTTAGTGGTGCAGGGATTTCATCAGCAAGAGGGTATTGATTACACTGAGGTTTATGCGCCAGTGGCAAGATTAGAGTCGATTCGAATCTTCCTGGATTATGCTGCTTACAAGAACATCAAAGTGTATCAAATGGACGTTAAGAGTGCCTTTCTAAATGGGGAACTTCACGAAGAAGTGTTTGTCCTACAACCTCCAGGTTTTGAGGATCCTGATTATCCTGACCGTGTTTACCGTTTAAACAAGGAGTTATATGGTCTTCATCAAGCCCCGAGAGCTTGGTATGGCACGCTCGCCAACCATTTGACGGATAACGGCTTCAAACGTGGAACGGTTGGCTACACTTTATTTTACAAGAATATTGGTGATGATCTTCTGCTTGTTCAGATTTATGTTGATGACATAATCTTTGGGTCTACGAACGACAAATTATGTAAGGAGTACGAGAAGTCTATGCAGACCAAGTTCGAGATGAGCTCGATGGGAGAGATGAATTTCTTTTTAGGGATGCAGGTTCACCAATCTGATAAGGGAATCTTCATTCATCAGACAAAATATGTGAACAATGTCTTGGAACGGTTCAAGATTACTGCCGGAAAAATCCCTTCTACTCCTCTTCCAGTGGGTCACAATTTATCACCGGATGAATTGGAGGATACCGTTGATCCGACCCTTTATCGTGCTATGATTGGTTCTCTAATGTATTTAACTGCTTCTCGACCCGACATAATGTTTGCTGTTTGTTTGTGTGCTAGGTACCAAGCTAGTCCCCGAGTGACTCACCTGGCAGCAGTCAAGCGTATTTTGCAATATCTATGGGGAAATCCTGACATCGGGTTATGGTACCCCAAAGATAATACTTTCGATCTTACCGCCTACTCAGACTCAAATTATGGAGGATGCAAGATCAATTTCAAATCAACGACTGCAGCATGTCAATTTTTAGGAAACCGTCTTGTTTCCTGGCAGTGTAAGAAGCAGACAACGGTCTCCACTTCAACCACCGAAGCTGAGTATGTTGCAGCCTCGAGTTGTTGTTCCCAGGTTTTGTGGATACAACAACATCTTCGCGACTACGGTTTGAAGTTTCTTACTACTCCCATTTTAATTGATAATTCTGCTGCTATTAGTATCACCAAGAATCCCGTACAACATTCTAAAACGAAACATATCGAAATTCGATATCATTTTATACGGGATTGCTATGAAAAGAAATTAATTGATCTTGAGAAAGTGCACACAAATTTTCAAAAAGCCGATCTATTTACCAAGGCGTTTGATAAAACACGTTTTAACTTTTTGCTTGATTTAAATGGATTGAAGACCCTTGCTGAGATCCTAATATTAGGATAATTATCTTTAAATTGCTTTATTGTTTTAGCTTAAACTTCTTTATGTTTTTAGGTTTTAGGGGGAGAATTTTAGAAAATTCAAAAAGATTGTGCTATGAGTTTGTATAGATAAAACCCAAAAACATTAGAAAACATAGAAAAAACAAAAATATTTCTTTCTTGTTTTTAATCTGAAAAACCAAAAACATGTTAAAAATTAGAAAATCTTAAAAATATTGTGATTTGTGTTTGTACAGAAAAATTTCTGAAAAAGTCAAAAAGATTGTATTTTTAGTTTGTAAAGAGAAAAACCAAAAATATTTTCGTTTATGATCGCTAAAAATTATGTCATTTGCTTCTATTTCGAATGACATATACTTGTATATGTTTGGTCCTGATAATTTCTTGAAATCTTCGGGTTAGCCATTTATCTGACAAATGGAAAGTATTTGGAGCGTTCATTAAGCATTCTATTTTATTTTTAGCTGAGAACTTAGTCAGTTATTTAAGTTTGTAAAGCATGCTTGCATGTCTTGGTCCTGTTCTCTACTTGTAGATGAATAGGATAGCCATTAATTTGTGAACTTAAATTAACTGGGGCAATTTTTAAAATCATTTTATGCTCCTCAAAATTTTGAGTTTTTGAAGCAAAAAGAGAAAATGAAAGTACATTGATTATTTGACCCCAAGTCCAGAAAGAAATAAGCTTAAAAGACTGTGTGCTTAATCATTGTGCATTGGTAGGTCTTAAACAAACTGTTAGAGTAAAGTAAGTAATATAAACTTAAAGAAAAACCAAATTGAAAGAGGTGTTAGTCACTAGCAAAAGTCTCGGTGAGGATGGCAGAAATGTAATAACCAGTCATACTCAAGCCTTATACTTGTTGATCACCCAAAAATATAATAAAGCAAATATCAAGCGTTAGGATTCTGGACACTGTGAGTCTTTATGCGGCTATCATCTGGGTATTCATAAGCATGAATATTTCACTCGCTTTCAAGAAGCAAACCCAAAGTCATTAAACTTGATCACCGCTGTACTTTGTACAATCTAAATTACTGACTTGATCAAAATCCGGTGTTAGTCATACAACTGTTCCTCCCTTGCATGCGTCTTAATACCAATAAGAAACGGACCCCAGGGGATACAATGTATGTAACCCGACAGATGGACTCGTGCATACTCACTCACAGTAAAGGAAACTTGATGCATTTCTCAAAAGTTCTCAATTAGTATCAAAAATTTTGATCAACATTATAATGGTTTAAGTCAAGTTGGGGTGATTTGGCAAAAATCAAATTAAGCTTGAACCGAGATTAGGGGCTGATAGTTTCTGATATTCTGTGCGCTAATTGAACCATAAATCATATCACAAAAATGCTCGAAGGTTTGTTATAAGATTTAAGTGGACAACAATATCAATGACCGACTTAACGCCAGTCATAATATCGCTGAAATATAAAACTGTGATGGAAGGGCAATTTGTCAATATGATTCTCTGCTCAAAACTCAACAAAAATACAAAAATATATTTCGTTTGATAAAATCATTGAAAAACACAAAAATATTGTCTATTTTTATGAGTCGGATATTATTTTGTAAATACATTCTTTATTCTTTATTTTACAAAATACTAAAAAGATTTTCTTTCCTTTGTTATGCATATTTAAAGAATCAAGCCACGAATCATATCTTGATTCGCTAACTTAATGAAACGAATCAGGAAGTAATTCGCTAACCTAAGGTAACGAATGAATTAGCGAATGGGCTAATTCGCTAACTTTAATTCAAACGAAGTGCCTACTTCGTGCAAGTTGTACCTCGGGTTGTGTGCAAGGTTATAAAAGACAAGAAAACGAACAGTTCTCCACTGTTCGCCTTCTTCCTTCACCTTAATGTAACCTTATTCAAAATTTTCTCTGAAATTTCAACCTTCACGTTTTGATATTTCTAAGATATCTTTGGATTTCTAAGGTATAGACGATTATTGCGATCTAATTTTCGTCAAAAATGGTTGTGTTTTGTTAGCTAAATTATTGATTTTTAAGGGTTTAAGGATTTCCGAGTTTTTAAACCTATTTATGTATAATTTATGTTAATAACTTGATGATTTAGATGTCATAGTGATGGGAATGATGGTGATGGTGGAGCTGGTGAACGAGCTCTTAAAGAACAACAAGATGCAGTCGATGCTGCTCTAGCTGCCACCATGAAAGCTCAGCTGGAAAGAAAAAGAAAGGGTAAAGCTGTAGCTACTGGTGAACCATCAAAGAAGCCCCGTGTGTCTGCTGGGGCTGGGGTAATCATTAGAACCCCGCCACCACGTCATACAACGCCTCAAAGCTCGGCGGTGCCGCTAACTACTAGCACTCCGATGCTTACTTTGACGACGACGTTGGTGTCACACGAGAGGCTCGGTCTTATTCCTCAAATGGCGTTAACCGAGATACCGAGACCTCCTACTACATCAATGAGACCTCCTCCTCTGCCAACAACTACTTCTCCTCCTCCTCCACATCCGCCTAGTGATGTCTCATTCATGAGAATCACTCGGCCTCAAGGACCTGTTCAACCGGTACACCCATCCTTATACAACTTGCCACCTGGTCGTCAGACTGAAATGCTACTAAATCTGCTACATCTATATGAAAATCAAATGGCAGCTGACCATCAAAATCAAGAACGACTCATGACGACGAATGATGAGTTATATTTCCTTCTGTCAGAAGGAGACTAAGTCGTTGCGTACGATTGTTGAGTCTCAGGGGGAGAAACTAAAGGAACAAGAAGAGTTGATTTTACAATTAACTTGTAAAGAAGATGCCCTAAAGAAACTCAAGAACGACGATGAAGATCCTGATGAATCCGGTGCAAGAGGTGAGCCTAAACAATCTCACGGTTCATATGCTGGTGCTGGTACAAGTGGGGGTGAAGACTCAAGTCAACAAATTATTATTTATCAAGATCCAATAGCTGCCAAGCCAATTGAAATGATTGCAGCTAACACAGTGATATTTGTTGATGGATCAGGGGTGGTTAAGAGTGTGGTGAATAGAGATGAGTTAGAGGTTGGGGAGTTTGTTGAAAGATCGTTGACACGGACACAGATTTCTATACTACTTGGGCTGAATGATGATCAGCTAAATGCTTTAGAAGCTGAGCCCGATGTTGAGGTAGAGAATGAGGAAGGTTTGGAAGTTGATCCGTCACTTCAGATGAATACGGACTTTATTTATGAGAATGAGGACATTGAGATGGAGGATGTGACTGCTGATGAGTACCCGGACTTGTATCAACACACAAACGTTGATCAAGATGCTCATGTATTTCAAGAGGAGGTGTTTAAAGAGACTGAGGATGAATTGGAAAAGGTTGTGCAGCGAACAGTACCCTCACTCAAAGAAGTGACTGATGAGGACGTAGAAAGATGGTTCAAACGTCATAAAGTGGGTAAAATTATCAGTGCTTATCGTTATGTAGATCAAGAAAGAAAAGATACTGCTGCTGCTTGGGTTAAGGCTAATCAGGTGACTACCTTCAAGAACGTTTCAAAGGTACACGGTGATATTGTTTCATGGGCTTATGATTCAGACCTTGAGGTATGTATAATCAAATGGGAGAAGGGTGTCCAGTAATGTGAGTTTATAAGAGACGTTTTAACTCTACCACGTTGGGATGTACGAACCCTCGCGAGACGTCCGTTTATAAATCGTGGGGGTCACCAGCATGCTGATATGTTTCATCGACATCTTCTCTTTGAGGTCAATCACGGCTTCAAGTTCTTTAAGCCTCAAGTCCCTAGACGAAAGCGTATTGATGAGATTGATCCAAGGACTGGCTGGAGGAAACTTGTTTTGAAAGTGAAGCCGCCCAAGACTATGAAGCAGGTTCCCGTAAAGACAATGCCTCAAGATATTTATCTGTCTTTCAACCGCTGGTACTATGACAACCACACCAGCGAGGCCGTCATTGTTTTGGGAAGAGGTCTGAAGACTAAGTTTATCAAGATAATCGACCCGATGTGGTTGGTTAATTTATCAGAGACCGACAATGACGTGCTCTTCAGAAAACAGATCTTGTTCGAGCGCCAAGAAGATTACGACCTGGCTATGCAATTCCAACGAGTCGTTCGTGTGTGTCATGAATATGGAATTCATAGTTGCAGAGACTGGCAGTCAAAGCGCTTCAAATAAGTTAAAGACAAAGAGCTCAAGACGATGGGGTGTCTGTTAGTTCACGGTTGTGCGTCTAGAGTCTTTGTATTTATCGTTAATTTTTTATTTATGATTTAATGTAATAATAGTTTGTTTATTGAGTTAGTTCGTTAAGTTATAGTCTAGTTCGCTAGGGGATGTTATCGAACTAGACATTAAATGTATTCCCTCCTGACTCGTTTGGGGACGTTAACGAATCAAGGGGTGTTTCGCTATGTTAATGTATGTAACGAAGGAGAGGCTGGTTCGCTAGGGGATGTTAGCGAACCAGATCACCTTCTATATATAGTGAACTCCTGTTCACAATTTAATAGAAGTTTGGAGTTAATTAACGAAGTTATGTCCAAACTCTCTCTCAAGCTTCACCTAATATTATACAAATACTACTGATAACATATTGATAATAGATATACATATATAACACTGAATCAATGTTAATTATGAGCTAGATTCTTAATCGTATTAATAGTATAAACACAGATCTGAGATCTGTTAGTAGTTATTGTTATTGATACGAACTAGTCTGGGATCCAACTCCAAGTACCCGCACCTATTCGTTACGGCTTAATTCCAAATTTCGAGATGAAATTTCCTAAAGTAGTGAATGCTATAATATTTCGGGTTTTCATTTTTTATATTCTTGTAATTATACCCAACCCGTTTAAGGGTTCGGGTCACTCATTTAATAAAACCGACATATTTATTGAGTATTTTTGTTGTTTTAGTAGTTTTAATACTTAAACTTACAAGAACTTACAACTTTCACCCAAACTCAAACTTTATTCCATTCTCGTTTCCATGTATACACCCTAGGGACCAAATTTCAAATTATATTCAAAATATCTCACTCTTCTCTTCTCCCTCTTCCTGCCGACACCATACCACCCCCCCCCCCCCTCCTCAATTTCGGACTCGTTAAATGCGTAATTTATCATACCATATCAATGGTTACCTTAATACGAATGAACCATGGCTGCCATTGACTCAATACACTATATAAACTCGTTTATATCTCAATTAATCGTACACACACGTTCCTCAAACCATCGTTAATCAAAACCCTAACCTAATTACAACACAATAGTTCATTAACATCATATTTGAGATCAACTTTGAGCCGCAAACCCTAGTTCATTGATATCCCTTAATCCATCATCACATACGGTAATAAAACATTCCTTGGTATTCGTTTTTAATCTATAAACGAAACACCTAACTCAAATTAAATCAATTACGAACTAATTAAACGAACCCAAATTTAGGGTTCATATTTGATTTTGGGGGTTTCTTTGGCTTGTCTTTATTTACATTATTGCTATTGTTCCTTGCACAAGTTGTAGCCCCAGCCCAATGGATGGTGCATGTTTGGTTAAACCACTAAGACCGGCCAGGCGCGGGTTCGAGCCGCCCTGGACGCGGTTTTGTTTTTTTATTTTTTTAACAACTTTAAACAATTGTCTTTTATATTAATATATGTGTATAACATTAATAAACGAAAATTGGTTAAACCGAGCCTCTAGTCTTGTTGTTTTCCCCGTCTTTGACCATTAATTTTTCTCCATTAAAGCCTTCGTATATATATACGTAAATATGTATGAATATATGTGTAATGACAACTCGCTTAATAATTTTTTGTTCATTATAAAGACTCGTTTTCGTCTTAGCTTTTTTTTTTACAACTTCTATCTCACTTTATCAAAAACCTATTTTTTTATAGGAAGCAAACATAAATAATAATAGTAATAATAGTAACAACAATAATAATAATAATAATAACATTTATAAATATAATAATAACCTTTATATTTAACGATAATGTAACTTTCAATATTTTTAACCACATAGAAACACGTCATATATCTCAATATTTCGTTATAACTATATTTAACTCACTCTATCGTTAATAACTATGAATATTTGTCGGTGGACCTTGAGGAGCTTGATCGTTTTCCATCCTAGCCTTTCTTTTACTATCTCGTCCTCATATATCCTACTCATTAAAGGTAAGTAAGTGCACATCCCCCGTTTTACCGCTTTTCTATTTTGGAGGCGTTATGCGTTCAAAATCAAGTTATTGTTTTCACTACAATTCCGTTATATGCATTATTGTAATTGCTCGATTAGGTGTTTTGTGCGAATATGACTATGCGTTTATTTTATGTTGGTTGGTTTCTCATCCTCATCCTCATCCTCATTAGTATGATCATACGTCGTCGAAGTAAGCCGTTATCAATGCGATTCGGTTGAAAAGACAACTTTTATTTATTGTTTACTAGTTGTAGTAATATACGATTATTGCATGGAATTGTCCTTTTATTATTATATATACTCAAAAAAACTGTGGTTTACTTGCTCCACTTTATGTTGACAAAAATATGTTTTTTCACGCATGACGCATGTAGTTTTATCCGGTGAATCAAGTATAGAAGTTAGATGATACCTTAGGTTGCTTGATGAATGAAGAACACTTTTGTTTTTAGTTATTTATGATTTGAATTATTGAATTGTAACGGTATTTTGAGACAATGATTGTGCTTTGTAAATTGATATATGAATGAATAATTCAGATATTGACACGTGTATTTTACTTAGTGTCTACTGAGCTATGATACAATCAATGTCGCGCGCCGGCATATTCCGCCGTAGGTTGGGGTGTGACACCATGGGTCAAGTAACACTTGAATCACACATCAGCGACGGGGAACAATACCGAACTCTGCAGATGACCGTTTTGGTCGTTATTGCATGTTCATCATATTATGTAATTCTGGGAAGATTAGCAATGAATGCGTCGGGTGTAGTGATGTCAACCATCCATGGGGAACTCAATTTTCCCACGCCAGAGGGGTTTTTCACACTGGCTTAAGAGTTTTTTCCAAGGGTAGATGAGCTAAGGTAAATCAGAAAAGAAACATAGAAGATTGTGGTGAATAAAGAAAATAACATAGAGGAATGGCGATTAACCTAAGATTTTCAGAACAAAGGGTAGCAGTGGGAACACAATTACCAGAAGTAATAAAGAAATGCATTTGGGATTTATTGTCTAGATTCATGGACGTAGTCACATGGGAGGTAGAAGATATGGGGGTGGTCCTGAGGGGACTAGCATAGAATCAACTGAAATTATACAGATCGAGTGAGCCTGTTGACGTGAGGCCGAAGACTCACTCAAAAATAAACCAAATACAACTAATTAGATAGTGGTAAGTGGGTGTCAAACACAGAGAGTTTGTGGAAAATGTGTCACTAAGTAGCTTTGTAATTATTCTATATTAAACTAAATGTAGAAAATAAATTCAAGTATTTGGTTAGTTGATTTGATTAACGAGAAATCACTTAAAACAATTTAACGGGGTTAAGTGAATCAATAAAAAGAATGCTCTCTCCCGATATCAGGTTTCCAAGGTTGATAATGTTAACGTTTACTTTTGGGATGAACTACATAGACATAGTTTGTGAGAATGCGTTTGATTGTGATAAAAGAGAACTAAGTACTTGGATTGTAAAAACTCAAGGTTGTCACTCGATAATCAGTTTTATATAGTTAACCCTAATTCCCTTCCAATAAATCCCGATTGCCTATGGCACCAAGAACTGATAGTCAAGAACACGAATTACACTATACTAACAATTACAAATCAAACTCACAATCACCATAGCAAAATAATCATAAGATCAAAATACTATCCCACAAATAACACAAACGAATAACAAATATTCAATTGAAAACCTTATAATTCAGGAGAGAACACAAAGAGAATTAGCCACACATAGTTTGATTCATCATCACATCAATTAGAGTATGCATATGAATCAAAAACACAACATATGATTACAATCACCAAAATATTGTTCTTGCACTCAAAATTCGTCTCCAGGTCGTTCTTGAATGATTGATAGGTGAAAAGACATTGAAAAACGGAACAAAAACAGCAAAATTCGGCAGTTACAACTTCCGGACCGTGGCCCACTGTGCCCACTGTGGGCCACGGTGGCTTCCACGGTGCCCCAGAACGCCACCGTATGGTGAAAACTGTCACTTTTTGCCATTTTGACGTGGCCCACGGTCAACACTGTGGGCCACAGTGGAGCGCTTTCTCATATTCTTGTTTTCTTCATATTATTCTTGTTTCAACTCCGTTTTCTTCGCCGTTTTCGCCCACGTTCTCGTGATTTCATCCTCTATCTCCTCGTACCTGCAATTATATGAGTAAAAATAGTCAACTAATTCCATAAAATTAATTGGTTAAGCATATGCATTTATATCTTTTTGCTCTCTTAACGGCTTCCCTACGGTTCACCCGTCACATTCCCACACTTAACCGTTGCTTGCCCAAGCAACACCTTAACAGCAATTTTTTTTTTATTTTCAACTTATAACCACCAATCATACCAACAATTTCGGTTCAGTCAAGGTCCCAAGTCATACCATATTCCCTTGTTTCTATCTTGTTTGCACTAGTATATTTGATGTTCTATTTAAACCATAGAATTCTAACCAAACCTAATATGCTTTCGGTTTATACCCATACATAACACAACTTTACATATTAACCCTCTTCTTGGTGATCATTCGCTCAATTTCACATATAACCAATTCTCCTAGCATACGCTTGTACAATCATCAAATCTCCACCTATATAAATGCTTTGACACAAATGCAAATCAAGAGGGCTTAAAACGGGTTATAACGGGGCTAGGTGTAAGGGTATGGAAGGGAATATTTAAAGTAGCTCAAACAATCCGATCCGGCTTATTACAATCAAACTAAGTAAACAATGAAATAAACAACTATATATATCACTTTTTTTTACATAATACTTGAACATTGCATCTCTAACACAATCTTTTTTTTCTTTTTTTTAAGCATAGTAAACATAATACTTAATATATCCTATTGATAAATACTAAACCAATTATAAATACAAAGAAACCTATTAAGCCAGATCATCTCGCAATTTAATATTTGGGGTTGATTGAATAAACAAAATAAGTCCAAAATTGTTTTCTAAGGGAACCAACCCCCCGCCCATCTCATTATCCACGCTCGTATATGTAATATACGAGGCCCAACCCCCTAAACCTCACTCACACTCATCCAGACGAGGCTTTAAGCTAATTGCCTCTGTCACTTTTGCACTGATGCCAAGCTAAGGTCTCGAAATGCATTGATTGCACAAGTTCCAACGGAGAATAACAAATCTCTCACCAATTTCCACTTTCTCAATGCACAAGTGTATATGGATATATTACGCAGGTTATTGTACCAAGAGCATGCTAACCATGACTAGAATACTACCAAACCTCGTTTTTTCAAAAAAAAAACAACTAGGCAAACATGTCCTTTAGGGAATTGTGACCATGAAAAAGGACCAAAACATTACCCCGCCATCTTACCACTTTCCGATTTTTCTTTAAATTTAAAACAAAAACTTTTTTTTAAGAAAAATTTTGAAAAAGAAAATTCCCCCATCCTCACACTTGGGATACATTATCCCCAATGTATGGTTTTGAGAAAATAAAAACAAAGACACTACTAAGTAAAACTCCACTTCCTTCCATGAAAAACTCGGGTTGTTCCCAACGCATTGTCGAAGAGTAATCCAAAAGAATTTCCACACACTTGGTTTTTGCTAAGATGGTAGCTTAAATACCCACTAATACAAACTAACTAGAAATTATAATGCAAAATAAAAAATTAAATATACAAAATGTACAATTACCACCTTTTTGAAACTTTTATTTTATGACGTTCAAGGTGGGTGACTGGCCCACTCCCGTGCAGCTTTCTCGTTATAAGCATGCTCCTTTTCAAGCAATTGTTGCCAATCTTCCGGCGAACCAGGGTCAGGCCCGAACATCCTCATCCTCCACCATGGATCATTTAATTTAGGTGGATGTCTCTCTTTCGTCTTCCTTGGTAGGCTACCTTTTTCTGTCACCTTCTCACTCTGTTGATGCTCAACTTCTTACTTCTCAACTAACCTGTTAATCACAAAACACTCCACTTTCGTGGGATCCCTTCTCAAGGATACACACTTGTTAACAAAATCCGCATTCAGGCTTTCCTTGTCAACAAAAGGGTCATTACTATTTTCAAATAATAATAACCGTTTATCACGATTCCCACACTTTATTCCCAGTGTCCGCTTAGCACAATCAACCACTGCACGTGAAGTGGCAAGGAAGGGTCTACTCAATATGACTGTGGGTTGCGTGTTAGTTATATTTTTATCATAATCAAGTACTAAAATGTTAACTGGGTAACAGAATTCCTCCACATGTACCATCACATTATATATCATGCCTCGAGGAAGTGTATGGGTTTGATCTGCTAAAACTACGGTGGTGTTTACTTTTTGTAGCAGACCAAACTCATACTGATCATATAAACTACCGGGCATGATACTAAGACAAGCTCCAAGATCTAGCAATGCCCGACCATTTTTAAATTCACCAATTTGGATTGATAAAAGGGGCACTCATGGGTCTTGAAGTTTACTCGGGAGAGTATTGTTATCAACACTCTCATCCCTTATTTTGGTTAATTTAATATTTAAACATTTATCACAAGAACAGTTTTCATAAAAATATGTTTCATTCGGTTTATTTTAGAGTTATTTTGAATAATTGTTTCATAATTAACCACATTTTCAATCTTATCACTAATATCTTCCACCACCCCCTCAACAAACTGCGGTGTTGGATCAACTTGAACAGTAGAAATTTCAAATTTAGGTAAAAGACTTACCGCATTGATATGCACGTTGTTCCCCTTCTTTAAGCTCAAGTTGTTTTTCTTCAAATTCGCCACATCGATTGCAAGTTGACCCATTTGAGTGGTCAACGATTTGATGGCTTTGTCATGGACTTCATCCTTTTGCATTCGAGCTTCATCAAGTGGATTTCTCCGTTGCATGTCTTGTTGCATCATCTTCAACATGTCCATGACTTCATTTCCATGTAATGAACTTTGACCCGCGTACCCACTTTGACCACCACCCATTTGACCTTGAAACCCTTGATTATTCCCGCCATGAAAATTACCTTGATTGTTATATTGTTGACGAGGAACATAATTTCCTTGGAAATTCGGGTTGGATTGAGTGGTCGGAATTCCATCGCGAAAATTTGGATGATTTCTCAACCCGGGGTGGTAAGTGTTTGAGTTCATATTGTAATTCCTACCACCTCCCTTGAAGTGCATTCACCTCCTCCACTTGTACTTGACCCACCGTACACACCTCCGAAGCATGACCCAACTCGTTACAATTCGTACAAACATCAATTACCTGATTAGTGGTTTGTGCCCCTCCTTCTTCCACAGCTTGTACTTGTGGTCTTCCGATTTCCAGCCTTACTCTTCTTCCGGTTTGAGCCTTTCTCTTCTATGTGACCGCCATTTGCTCCAAATATGCCCAATCATCTTTTTCATAGTTAGTACCAAATGTACCATTCGTGATTGACCTCAAATCTCGTTCATCTTCGATGCTCAAACCCTCATGAAAAGCATTTAACAATTCCCAAAGAGCAACACCATGATAAGGAAAATTTTTAATCATCATGTTAATCCTCTCAAATGCTTCATGAAACATTTCACCCGATTGTTGTTGGAAAGTTCTCAAACTCCTTCTTGCATCATTGGTCTTTTGGACCGTGTAGAATTCTGCCAAGAATCTTTGTTGCATCTCGGCCCAGGTATAAATGGATGTGAAAGGTTATGTGTAGAACCATCTCTTTGCCTTATCTTCCAAAGAAAATTGAAACAAGACCAACTTAACCTCATTCGAAGAAAACCCTTGACCCCCAATCATGTTGCAAATTGAGTCATATGCCTCCAAGTGAAAGTAAGGTTCCTCCGTTGCTAGTCCCTTATACTTTGATAGACTTTGGAGGGAATTGGTTCTCACCTCAAATGTCCTTCTTCATTGATTGTGAGGAATAACCACCGAAGACGGATTATTAGTGATTATCGGTCGAAAATGAGCTTCAATTCCCCTTACCATCTCTCTTGCATGCATTCTTGGTACCCCCATTGGTACTCTTGGTTGACCCATTTGCCTATAAACGGGCCTTGGAGATGAAAATTGTTTAAATTGTGCTTGGAGCATTTGTTGTTGAAATTGTTGCCCTTGTGGTTGCAGTTGTTGTGGAGCTTATTGTCGTTGAATAATCGGTGTCGATTGAACTTGTTGTTGAACATGGTGGTGGTTGTGTATTAAGTTCTTGCACCGGTTCCGTTTGTTGCCCGTGTGCATACACAAAATTCCCTTGATTCACCCTTTGACATCCATCAACCACCCCCCCCCCCCCCCGTGTAGTAACCTTCCACTTCATACCCCTCAAATTCACTGTCAAATCCATACCCATAACCATCACCTTGTGTTCTTGAATATTGCATGAAAGATGGGGGTTGATATTGATGGCTTGATTGTGGTTGTTGAAAGGTTGGTTGTTGTTTTTATAGAGATGATGATGCACTAAAGGTAGGGAAAAGAGTGGAAATAGGTGGCAATGTTGATGATGTTGAGTAAGTGAATTGAGCATTTATGGGTTCGATTGTGTGGGTTGGTTTCAGTTCACTTGATGAAATATGTATGGTAGTAGTAATCGGTGGAGGTGAAATTGGTGGAGGTGTATACGGAAATGTTTGATTCGAAGTGGGAGATACTGAATCCATAGTGCTATTTGATGTAGTTGGAGAACCAAGAAGCTTGTTCTCCCAAAGTAACACTCGTTTCTTCTACCTGCACACTAACACAACCAGAGTAAACCCGAAAATAACAAACAAAAACTACAAAAGCTAACACACGTTACGCACTACTCCCCGGCAACGGTGCCAAAATTTGACGTGAGGTTGAAGACTCACTCAAAAATAAACCAAATACAACTAATTAGATAGCGGTAAGTGGGTGTCGAACATAGAGAGTTTGTGGAAAATGTGTCACTAAGTAGCTTTGTAATTAATCTATATTAAACTAAATGCAGAAAATAAATTCAAGTATTTGGTTGGTTGATTTGATTAACGAAAATAACTGAAAACAATTTAACGAGTTTAACTGAATCAATAAAAATAATGCTCTATCCCGATATCAGGTTTTCAAGGTTGATAATGTTAACGTTTACTTGTGGGTTGAACTACATAGACATAGTTCGTGAGAATGCGTTTGATTGTGATAAAATAGGACTAAGTACTTGGATTGTAAAAACGCAAGGTTGTCACTCGATAATCAGTGTTATATAGTTAACCCTAATTCACTTCCAATAAGTCCCGATTGCCTATGGCACCAAGAACTGATAGTAAAGAACACAAATTACACTATACTAACTATTATAAATCAAACTCACAATCACCATAGAAAAATAATAATAATATCAAAATACTATCCCACAAATAACATAAACTAATAACAAATATTCAATTGAAAACCTTAAAATTCGAGAGAGAACACAAAGAGAAATAGCCACACATAGTTTGATTCATCATCACATCAATTAGAGTATGCATATGAATCACAAACACCAAAATAATGATTACAATCACCAAAATATTGTTCTTGCACTCCAAATTCGTCTCTAGGTCGTTCTTGAATGATGGAGGGTGAAAAGACATTGAAAAACGGAATAAAAGCACCAAAATTCGGCAGTTACAACTTCCGGACCGTGGGCCACGGTGGCTTCCACGGTGCTCCAGAACGCTACGGTACGGTGAAAACTGTCATTTTTTTTTGCATTTTGACTGTGGCCCACAGTCAACACCGTGGGCCACGGTGGAGCTCTTTCTCATTTTCTTGTTTTTCATATCTTTCTCGTTTCAACTTCGTTTTCTTCGTCGTTTTTGCCCACGTTCTCGTGATTTCATCCTCTATTTCCTCGTACCTGCAATTATATGAGTAAACATAGTCAACTAATTCCATAAAATTAATTAGTTAAGCATATGCATTTATATCTTTTAGCTCGCTTAACGGCTTCCCTACGGTTCACCCCTTCACATGTCAAACCAAAAAAGAGAAGTGTGGGGCTGGAGAGAAATCAGGCCATAACTAAGAAAGTAACAAAACTGTTGGATGTGGGCATCATTAGAGAAGTGAGATACCAGTTCTGGATAGCCAATCTAGTGATGGTGAAGAAGGGAGATAATAACTGGAGGATGTGCATTGACTTTAAAGATTTAAACAATGCATGTCCAAAGGATTGTTATCCGGTTGATGCTCTAGCGGACTACAAACTGAAATACTTCTTAGATGCCCATAAGGGCTATCACCAAATACAGATGAGCAAAAATGATAAAGACAAGACAGTATTCATCACCAACGAAGGTATAATTTGTTGTTAAAAGATGTCGTTTGGGCTGAAAACGCGGAACCAAAGCATGAGAGATTGATGGATAAGGTATTCAAGAAACAAATAGGAAACAATTTGGAAGTGTATATGGATGATATAGTAATCAAAATCAGAACAGAGGAAACAATGCTTAAAGAAATAATGGAAACATTCACAAGGCTAATCAGTATCAACATAAAGTTAAACCCAGCTAATTGCTCCTTTGGAGTAGAAGAGGGGAAAATATTTGGGGTTGATGATAACAAAAGAAGGAATCATAGCCAACTCATAGAAGGTCGAAGCGATCAAGCATATGAAATTCCACAGGTCGTTGAAGGACATCTGGATTTTAAACGGTTGAATCGTAGAGTTACATCGTTTTCTATCTTGGCAACAGATAGATCACTACCTTTCATGACCATCCTCAAAAATGCACAAATAAATCCAGCTTCAGCTAGACCGAATAGGCAGATTTAGATTTCGAAGCCCTCAAAGAGCATCTACATCGCCAACCAATATTAACGGCATCCCAAAGCTAGAGAAGTAATAATGGTGTTCCTGGCCGCATCGACCAGTGCCATCAGTGTGGTGCTTGTAGTAGAGAGGTCGATGATACATAAATCAATCTACTACATAAGCAGAACTCTGAAGGATTGCGAAGAAAGATATGCATCAATGGAAAAGCTAGCTCTAGCATTGGTACACGCATCCTGGAGTTCAAGGAGGTACTTTTAGGGTTTCAGATAGAAGTGTTGACCTCGAAACCCATCCAACAGATCCTGAAGAACCAAAGATATCAGGAAGGCTAACGAAGTGGGCCATTGAGTTGGGAGCTTTTGGAGAACCAAAGATATCTAGAACAACCATAAAAGGTCAAATCCTAGCAGATTTCCCAGCAGAAACAGCACATGATGACACAGAGGAACAAATGGTCGAAGCTTCACTATGGTCTTTAAACACCGATAGGGCATCCAACGTAGAAGGAGCAGGGTCATGATCAATACTTAAAAGTCCAGACGAGGAAGAAATTACTTATGCTATTCGGTTCAACTTCCCAAGTTCATGTAATGTAGTAGAAAATGAGGCGTTGATCGTTGGGCTTAAAATGGCCAAGAAGGTGGGGGGCAAACGTTTGATCGCACGTGTTGACTCAATTTTAGTAGCCAAACAACTATCAGACAAATACGAAGCGAAAAATCCAACATTGGTATCATATGTGTGCATGGCAAAGGCACTGATGGGTCATTTCGATGAATGCAAGATCCTGCACATTCCAAGGAATCAAAAAAAGAAAGCCGATGCCTTAAATAAGTTAGACTCAGTTAGTTTTAGTCATCTGGCTAAAGAGGTGAGAGTATAAGTTTTAAAATATTTGTCGATCCAACTCGGAGAAGTACTATTGCTACAGCAATGAAAGATTCATGAATGATGCCCATAATCTATTACCTAAAATATGACAAACTACCAACTGACAATGGGCAGGCCAGAAAGGTTTAAGTTAAAGCCCTGCAATATTAAGTCTAGGGGACATCATTTACAAGAAATCCTACTTGGGACCATTGTTGAGATGTTTGGATGAGGAGGAGGCCAATTATGTGGTACGTGAAATCCACTAGGGAATATGTGGAATCCATTTAGGTCCAAGAATGATAGTCGAATAGGTCATGAATACTTGATACTTGTGGCCGAGTATGCATCAATGTGTAGTGCACGAAATCATAATTTATGAAGAATGTCAGAAACATGCCTTGACAACAATGCAGGCCAAAAATAACCTCATCCCGGTGACGTCGGCCTGGCCCTTCCAAATATGGGGCATCAACATCGTTGGACCATTCCCTGAGGCAGCATGTAAAGTAAAGTTTTTTGTGGTGGCAGTAGACTATTTTACAAAGTGGGTAGAAGCCAAGCCTTTAGCTACAATCACCGGACATTATATTAAGAGGTTTGTGTAGGATCAAATAGTGTGTCGGCTTGGATCGCCCTTGTACATCATCAGCGAGAATGGCAATCGCAGACAATCCCTTCAAAAAATGGTGTGAAGATCTGCACATCAAGCAGGTGTTAGCCTCTGTCGCGCATCCTCAAACAAATGGACAAGTGGAAACAATTTACAGAAGCATTGTGGAAGGCATCAAAGTTTGCTTGGGAAAACAAGGATCAGCATGGGTAGATGAACTACTACATGTGTTATGGGCTTACAGAACCACACAGAAGTCAGGGAAAAGGGAATCACCTTTTAGTTTAACATATGGCACTGAAGCTGTCATACCCGCCGAAATAGTCATGCCATCAAGAAGGATACAAGAGTATGATACGAATGATGAAGAGCTTCGAATCAACCTGTATTTGGTCAAAGAACAGAGGGAAATGGCAACCATAAGAGAACTAAACTACAAAAGAGAGATGGAGAAGTATTACAACAAAAGAGTGAAGGAAATCAAGTTCAGAGATGAAGAATATGTTATGAGAAACAATGAGGCTTGTCGCATGGAACCATAGGGCAAGTTAAGCCCAAGATGCGTGAAACCCTAAATCATCGCCGAAGCAACATAAAAAGGGGCTTACAAGCTGAAGAAGCTGGATGGGGCATTAGTCCCCAGAATGTGGAATGGTATCCACCATAAGAAGTGTTACATGTAGAACACAAGTGTACGGAAAGCCAACTATCATGTTTTTCTTGTTTCTTTTTTGTGTTTTTAATCAAATGATACTTACGATGTAAGTTCTATCTGTGAATTCAGGAATGATGTCTATGAGAAACGCAAATCCCAATGCGATAATCATTTTCCAAAGAAAAAGGTTCAAAAGAAATATTTGATTATCATTTTCCATAGTAAAATATGCATAAGATATAGGATTTCCGTCAAGATGATTATGAAAATATATATGTTCCATAGAAAAATGTCCAAAAAAACAAAAAATAATAACGAATATTATTGTTACTGTTTGGAAGCCAGATGAGAAGTTAGACATGACGATGTCATGAGAAAGCACTATATAAATAACAGGCCAAGCATGATAAGCGAAATAAAAGCTATAAAATACCAACCTGGATATCAGAGACCCGCCACTCCGATGAAAAGACTAGTCCGTTATACTTCTCTTTAAAGTGTTTAAAGTCGGCCCGAGCACACGAAAATAAGGACTGATGAACCCTCGAGAAGAGGGGAAATAAAAATAATGCTAAGTATATCATACTAAGCTATGCTAAGGAATCAATGATGTTTGCTTATTAAAAAGTTACCTAAACTATAGAAGCTGATATATAAATAACAATGTAAACTATACTTGACTACTTAATGAAGACATTCATTCTAGAGGCTAACAAAATCATGCAAAAAAAAACCAAATAAACAGCGAAAATAGCATAAGACAAGTCATCATCATAAAGCATAGTAAATTATTTGCCTCAACATAGAGGACTTGATTACATGAAATTTTCGGCCCCAACACCAAGGGTTTTGAAAACCATCAATAAAGGAAGTTTATAACAAACATCAACTCCTCATACAGGAGGACCGGAAGTTTCACCAGCTTCAGCAAGGGGAACCGCGAGAAGAGTAGCTTGGATTGGTCCTAAAGGAGCATCGACTAGGGCCGCAAATCGTGGGAGAAATTAATAAGAAAGTGTGACATTCGTGACAAAACGAGGTATACTATATTCATTACGTAACAAGTAAACGATAAATCGGTTAATTCGTAGTGCTTAAACGAATAACCGACAGATACTAATTATGACTTGTATACATACTGAGGGGTCATATACGAGTTATATATATGTTATAGAGGCTAACATATTGATATTTAGGCCCCAGTCGTTTAAAACTCTTTAAACGAAAAAGGTTTCGTTTATCGATACGCTATAAGCTTAAACGCAATCATTAATATCAAAACGAGCATTGTAGCATCCGTTAAGCCAAAAAAGATTTATAAAACACTTATATGACATGTTCTAAGCAATCCGTGAAAATATTTTGGAATTTTACAACGAGTCAGTACGTTTTTCTTATTTTACAAAACTAGGCTGAAAAACACTCGTTTTCGCGCTGGTTTTCGAACTGTACCGCTTAGTTCCGTGGTTAGTTACACCGGAAGCGAAGCGAATTGAACGTTATATATGGGGACTGACCCCTGCTGTGAGAAGTATAGTGAATTCAGTAGCCCACCCAACATTAGAAAGTGTTGTATCTCAAACGGGTGTCGATACTTTTGATCTGATGAGAAGTGGAAGTGATAAGGATGCCAGGTGAAACAACAAGTTTAAAACGAACTGATTATGGACAAGAATGCAAGGAAACCCTCAAAACAAACGGGCCCGTCCGAATACCCGAAGTTATGCCATGACCAGTTCTAATGTAAAACAAGAGACCTATAAAGGGACGTTACCGAAGTGCAGAAGATGTAACTTTCATCATGTGGGTGATTGCAAACCGGTCATTTGTCAAAAGTGTGGAAGAACGGGACACTATGCCCCCAACTGTAGAACCCTCACCAATACTGTTAACCGTTCACCGCAATCAACTCAACTATCTAGACCTCAACCAACCCGCCCACAACTCAACCAACAAACCCCACCTACCACGAACCTCCGTGCCTGCTATGAATGTGGCAGTACGGAACACTTTCGGAGATAATGCCCCAATCTGAACCAGGGTGTAGCGAGAAGGCAAAACCAAGCACAAGCATCAACCTCCAACGCAGCTAGGGACGCGCGTTTGTATTAGGACCGGGTGAAGCGCGTCATGATCCGAATGTGGTGACAGGTACATTCTTAGTTTCGGGGTCAGTATGCTTTAGTTTTGTTTGATGCGGGCGCCAATAGAAGTTTCGTATCTGTTAATTTCTTACCTTTAGAAAATATGTCGGTTAGTGAACTAACAAAACCATATACTATAGAACTCGCTAACGGTAAGTCTATACTTGTTAACCGAATAGTTCGAAACTGTTCCCTTATCCTAAACGACCACCCATTCCTTATTGATTTACTTCCAGTGGAATTGGGAAGTTTCGATGTTATAGTCGGTATGGACTGGCTATCTAAGTATAAAGCTGAAATTGTCTATAAGGATAAGACCGTTAGGATACCTCTTCCGAATGATGAGGCGATGACTGTTCAATGTGAGAAATCTGGTATGGTACTGCCTCTCGTATCCCAACTTAGGGCATTAAAGTATTTGCGCCAAGGTTGTACATTATACTTGGCGAGCGTAACAGTTAAGGAACCCGAGGAAAAACGAATGGAAGACATCCCAGTGGTACACGAGTATTTAGATATATTCCCCGATGAGTTGCCTGGTTTACCACCGACCCGACAAGTTGAATTCCGTATTGACTTGATACCGGGAGCAGCACCCATTGCTAAGGCACCTTATCGACTTGCACCTTCTGAAATGCAAGAACTGTCCAACCAGTTACAAGAATTACTGGACAGGGGTTTTATCCGACCTAGTTACTCACCGTGGGGAGCACCAGTGTTATTTGTAAAGAAGAAAGATGGGAGTTTTCGAATGTGTATTGATTACCGGGAATTGAATAAAGTTACTATAAAGAATAGATACCCCTTACCTCGAATTGATGACTTGTTTGATCAGCTCCAGGGTGCGAAGTATTTTTCAAAAATTGATCTTAGATCTGGTTATCATCAAGTAAGAATTCAGGAAGAAGACGTACCAAAAACAGCTTTCCGAACTCGGTATGGTCACTATGAATTTTTGGTTATGCCGTTTGGGTTGACAAATGCACCTGCAGTGTTTATGGACCTCATGAACCGAGTTTGCAAACCTTACCTTGACAAGTTTGTGATAGTGTTTATCGATGACATTTTGATATATTCGAGAAGTAAGGAGGAACACGAACAACATTTGCGGGAAGTCTTAGAATTATTGAGGCAAGAGAAGTTATACGCAAAGTTGTCCAAATGTGAATTTTGGCTACAAGAAGTACAGTTTTTGGGACACATTGTGAATCAACAAGGAATCCAAGTCGACCCCGGTAAAATTGAGGCCATTAAGAATTGGCAAGTGCCTAAGTCACCAAGAGAAATTCGCCAATTCTTAGGACTAGCTGGGTATTATAGAAGATTCATTGAAAACTTTTCAAGTATTTCCCAACCTCTAACCCTCCTAACTCAAATAGATCGAGCGTATGAATGGGGAGAAGAACAAGAAATGGCCTTCCAAACGTTAAAACAGAAGTTATGTGAGGCTCCAATATTAAGCCTTCCAGATGGAACTGATGAATTGGTGGTATATTGTGACACATCTCGTAAAGGTTTAGGATGTGTACTGATGCAAAGAAAGAAAGTAATAGCATATGCTTCCCGACAATTAAAAGTACATGAAAAGAATTATACGACCCATGATTTGGAATTGGGAGCAGTTATCTTTGCATTGAAGATTTGGAGACATTACTTGTATGGCACCAAATGTACCATCTATACTGATCACAAAAGCCTACAACACATATTTGATCAGAAAGAGCTAAACATGAGACAAAGGAGATGGGTAGAACTGTTAAATGATTATGATTGTGAGATTAAATACCATCCGGGTAAGGCCAACGTAGTAGCTGATGCTTTAAGCCGAAAAGACAGAGTCAAACCATTAAGGGTACGAGCACTCGGAATGATTGTTCAAAGTAGCCTAACCGAACAAGTTCGTGTTTGCACAAGACGAAGCCTTAAAAGCAGATCAGTTAGAGAAGGAAGAACTACATGGGAACGAAAAGAATTTTGAGAAGAAAATTGATGAAATATTCTATTATAAAAACCGGGTGTGGATTCCTACACTTCATAAACTCCGCGAGCTTATTCTTGATGAAGCACACAAATCCAAATATTCTATTCATCCAGGTACTGATAAGATGTATAAAGATGTTAAAGAATTTTACTGGTGGCCTGGCATGAAAAAGGATATAGCCGTGTATTTAAGTAAATGTGCAACATGTGCAAGGGTGAAGGCGGAATATAAAAAACCTTCGGGAATGTTACAACAACCCGAAATACCACAATGGAAATGGGAACAAATTACCATGGACTTTGTGACGCACCTTCCTAAAACCTCCCGAGGACACAATGCTATCTGGGTAATTGTTGACCGATATAACCAAATCCGCACACTTTATCCCCATCCGTAACAACTACACCACCGAAAAACTCGCTCAAATTTACATCGAAATTGTATCCCGACATGGAGTACCTCTTTCGATTATTTCAGATCGAGACAGTCACTTTACTTCACATTTCTGGAAAGCAGTACAAGAAGCCTTGGGAACCCGAATTGACCTAAGTACGGCTTACCATCCCCAAACCGATGGTCAATCCGAACGAACCATCCAAACCTTAGAAGATTTACTTCGTGCTTTATACTGGACTTCAAAGGGAATTGGGATCAACACCTCCCGCTCATTGAATTCTCTTACAATAACAGTTATCACAGTAGTATACAAGCAGCACCATATGAAGCTCTATACGGGCGAAAAATGTAGATCACCACTATGTTGGACGGAAGTGGGTGATACCCAAATTTCAAGGTCAGATTTAATTCAGGAAACCACCGATAAGATTCACCAGGTTAAGCTAAAATTGAAAGCTGCCTGCGACCGACAAAAGAGTTATGCTGATGTTCGCAGGAAGAAACCGTTATCTTTTGAAATAGGTGATAAGGTGTTCTTAAAAGTATCGCCATGGAAGGGTGTTATAAGATTTGGAAAGACTGGTAAACTAGCCCCGAGAGACATCGGACCTTTTGAGATTATTGCAAAAATTGGTCCCGTAGCTTACCGATTAAAACTACCCTTAGAACTGAGCACTATTCACGACATGTTTCATGTATCGAATCTGAAAAAGTGTTTGACTGATGAAACGACAATAGTACCACTGGAAGATGTTCAGATCAACGAAAAGCTCAACTTCGTAGAGGAACCAGTAGAAATTGTAGACGGGGAAAACCAAACAGTTACGACACAACAAAATTTCATTGGTAAAAGTTCGGTGGAATTCAAAACAAGGACCCGAATATACTTGGGAACGAAAGGACGAATTCCGAAAGAAATACCCACACCTGTTCCCTAAAAAGAAAACCGATGACACATTAAATTTCGAGGACGAAATTTCTTAACGGGGGGAGAATGTGACATTCGTGACAAAACGAGGTATACTATATTCATTACGTAACAAGGTAAACGATAAATCGGTTAATTCGTAGTGCTTAAACGAGTAACCGACCGATACTAATTACGACCCGTATACATACTGAGGTGTCATATACGAGTTATATATATGTTATAGAGGCTAACATATTGATATTTAGGCCCCAGTACGTTTAAAACTCTTTAAACGAAAAAGGTTTCGTTTATCGATACGCTATAAGCTTAAACGCAATCATTAATATCAAAACGAGCATTGTAGCATCCGTTAAGCCGAAAAAGATTTATAAAACACTTATATGACATGTTCTAAGCAATCCGTGAAAATATTTTGGAATTTTACAACGAGTCAGTACGTTTTTCTTATTTTACAAAACTAGGCTGAAAAAACATTCGTTTTCCGCGCTGGTTTTCGCACTCGAACTAGTTTTCTTGCGAAAAACCGAACCCGACCTAAATTTTAGACCGACTTTTACGCGTGGCACGAAAACCGAGGCACCATTGGGCCAAAAAGAGGCCAATGGGCCCTTATATCCTTGCGGCCGCAAAAGGGGACAGCCCACCCCCTTCTAGTATCTTTTATATAAAAATATATTTGGAGATATTTTGTACCAAACTTTCCAGAGAATAAACCTTTGCTATTCTGCTTCATCAAGCTTCATCAAAACCCTAAGGTAAATGGTGATTTTCCTTGATTTTTAACCATGATTAACATAGTTTAACCATGAAAAATTAATCCTTGATTAGTTTTAAACATGTTTAACCATCCAAAAATCATAAAAATCAAGTAAAATCATGTTTTGATGTTAAACATGTTTACAAACCAGGAACATATACTTTTTTGGACAAAAACGCGGATTAGAACATGAATACAACGTTTTTACAGTTTGAAAGTTCGGTTTGAACCCAAAACCGAAACCCTAATTATCAAGGCTGTCACATGGATGATTTATGCTTGGTTTGATGTTATATGATATGTAGATACACGGAGTTTGAAACCCGAGACCCGGAGAGTCGTTTAAGCTAGCAAAACTCATCGAAAACCGAAAAGGTAAACCCGTAACACTCGTTTAGGGGCTGTTTAGTATTAGGTTGTGACGTGCTTGTTGTTAGCTTGTGAACATTTTCAGGGATATTAGGGATCATATAAATGAGTCCTTGTTCAAATTTGTAATTTTTTCGATAAACAGAGAATATTTGGTGAATTTATTTCCGTTTATGAGCGTTTATTTGGGAAAAATAGCTAAACATATTGAAAAATTCTGAAATTTGGTTTTGGAGATTAATATGTGATGGTAAGATCACTGGTAAAGTTTGGGGATCATTGGAAATGCCTAAGTATGGTTTGTGCAATTATGATTTAACCGAATCTTAATAGCCGAAAAACGCACAAAAAGGCATTTTGTCAAAAGAGTTAGGTTCTGGAAATTTTGCAGGGGCTATATAATAACATTGAGGCCATTTGTAAAAATTATCGGATTTTTGGAGGTTGTTTGATATAAACAGGCCATTTATTACACGATTATAACCTATTAAAAGAATTTTTATAAATAAGTAATTAATCATAAAATATCTGAAAATATTTTTATAAAATTCTCCATATTTTAATGTATTTTTACAAAAATTTACATAATTTATATATAAGTACATATTTAATTATGATTAATCAAAGATTTAAATTATAATTGTTTTAACGAAACCGGCAGTTTTGTGTTTAATGGACTGACTGGTATGTCAAAATGTCAAAAGTGGTCAAATATCATATTTTTGAATGAAATTGATAAAAACGAACTTTTTACGAGAATTCCGGACAATTCGGGTGGATTGTACGCGTTTTGTATAATCAAACCCGTGTGAAAACGGAAACGAACCCTGCGATCAAACCAGATACCGAAACCTTAAAATTCTTTCATAAATCAAATCATTTTATCAATCAATATATTTACTTAAGTTTATGTGATCTTACCTAATCCCGAAACGCATAAACGATCAACTTGGCTAGGCTCGGAAAACGGTTGAAACTGAGCCAAATCCAGTTTTAATCTTTTCATAGTATACAACGTCACAATCTAAGACTATAATCATGTTCTGGGCCTAACAGCTATACCCAGACTAGTTATACAGCCCGATTTGGTTTAAACACTGTACTAGTATTAACAGTACGATACCGGTTATAGGAGTCAAGCTATAATCGAGACATTCTAGTTACCGATACGTACCACCAGCTTGAACAACATTAAGGTGAGTTTCACGACCCCCACTTTCTAAACTGTTTTACGAACTTTTGGGGTGAAAAGCATGTTTACATATACTTATATACTTGAAAACGTGTGATGATGTGGATTATCTAAGTACTAACACTTGACAAGTCCCCACAAACACAAGTGATTAACTTCGTGCCGGTGACGTGTGGATAGTACTATCGGTTTGACAAACCCAACTGACAGAGCTGGTGGGGTATGCCGGAACATGTTAACCCAGTTGCACATTGTCATTTAAACTTATTACATACTGCTATGTGGTGTTAGACATAGTACATACTTGGGGCAAAGTGGCTGTTAAATGCCAACAGGAGTGCTATGGGCAGGGGTGGCCATGTGTTTTAGCTCGTTTCGGTTTCACTTGTGGCTTAGTATAATACATCATACACATACATATATACATACACACTGTAAAATTTTCGAACTCGTATACTGATTTCGTTGATACTCGTGAAACTTGAAACTCACCAACTAGACGTAGTTGACCTGTTTTAACATGCTTTTCAGGTAAAGCAAAAGTGGAATGATTTGCTTACGTGCTTGATGTTAGAAGAAGAGTTGAATAGCTGTGAATAGACGCAGATATATAATATTAAATAAAAAGCTCGTAAACCGGTTATGTGATTCTCATCTAGTTTGTAAACATAGTACCAACCCATGTAATATGATGTAAATTAGTTTGTGAATTTCTTTATAAACAATGTTGTTGATACCAGTGTTATCTGTTACAT